>NC_053430.1:72167766-72413114 GCF_007990345.1 Gossypium hirsutum | reverse complement strand
TGAGTTTCACAACTCGAAAATCAGTTTTGTGATTTTTCCCCGAAACTAGACTCATATGCTCATCTACATATTTTTTTCTAGAATTTTTGGTCGGGCCAATTAGTACAGTTTATTAGTCAAAGTCTCCCATGTTACAGGGATCAACTACCCTGACCTTTGCGCATTACGACTTGGATATCTCCCTGTACAGGGCTTCAATACTGATGCCGTTTGTTTCTATAGAAACTAGACTCAGATAGGAATCTATCCATATATGGTATGACTCCTAATTATCTCTGGTTAATTTATAATGAATTTCCAAAGTCGGAACAGGAAATCCAGAAACCGTTCTGGCCCTGTCTCACGAGAACCTGAATATCTCTTAACATACTGTCCGTATGATTGTTTCGTTACTTTCCTATGAAAGTAGATTCATCAAGGTTTGTTTACATAATTTATTCACTATTTAATTCCCTTCCTACTATTTTTAGGGATTTTCCAAATCAACATCACTGCTGCTGTCAGCATCTGCCTTAAGGTAGACTTTACCTATTTCATGGTTTCCATGATTCAACTAGCCCTTTTTGCATAAATAGCACAACTTATGGAAGTGATTAACCATCCCCATGGCCAATCCTTGTCAAGCATGTCCACACCAAATGATTATAACAATATACTCAAACACATATAAGCCATTTTCGCATGGCTATCCAAAATTTATACAAGTCCAAAGGGTCCACGACCCACAACAACGGGTAGTCCTATACATGCCATTTCGAAGTTCAACCAAAATTGTACCAAAAGGGGGCTTTGATAGTGTGGGCGACTTTGACCTCAAGATCTCGAGTCCGATAGCTGGAGAACCAAATCTATAAAACAGAGGAGCAATGAAACGGAGTAAGCAATTTATGCTTAGTAAGTTTTGAGCAAGGAATTCCAGCACAACAAAAGTATAGCATTCATATAGCTAAACGGATAATTTCATATGCACAAATTTACGATATCGTACTTGCTTCACATTATCAACCCTTATGTACATACACAAAAGATCAACTCAGCCAAAGGCCGGTAGCTCGTTTATCAACTGAGCGAATACTTATTTGTAAGGGCTCAACTAAATTCAAGCACATACGAAACATACCTCAATGTTGGGATGTTTCGAGAGTATTAACTGGAATTTTACAGCAAGTTCATTCATTCCCAAATCACGTACCTTCGGAATTTAACCGGATATAGCTCCTCGTTCAAATGCCTTCGGACATAGCCGGTTATAGTAATTCGCACAAATGCCTTCGGGACTTAACCCGGATTTAGTAACTCGCACAAATGCCTTCGGGCTTAGCCCGGAATTAGTATCTCGCACAAATGCCTTCGGGCTTAGC
Source organism: Gossypium hirsutum (assembly GCF_007990345.1). Taxonomy (NCBI): domain Eukaryota; kingdom Viridiplantae; phylum Streptophyta; class Magnoliopsida; order Malvales; family Malvaceae; genus Gossypium; species Gossypium hirsutum. Next base: position 72,411,753 of record NC_053430.1, on the reverse strand, counting down.
CCGGAATTAGTATCTCGCACAAATGCCTTCGGATCTTAGTCCGGATATTGTCACTTAGCACAAGCCTTCGGGACTTAGCCCGGACATCATTCAAATAACCATGCACATTTAACAATAAATCATGGCCCATTCGTATTTCATTTTCGTTAGCAAAACTCAAACACAAGACATTTATCATTCTTGCAAATTCGGCTCAATAGCCACACAAAGAGCATGATTTTAATTTGCTTAAAACATGATCTAATCACATCATAATTTAAGCTCTTTTACTCAAGAACTTACCTCGGGTGTTGTCAAACGATTCCGATAGCTATTCGACCACTTTTTCCTTGCCTTTATCGGATTTAGTTCCCCTTTGCTCTTGAGCTTAATTAAACAAATAAATTGATTTAATCATTTGAGCATCGAAAAGAGGAACACAAGGAACTTAGCCCATATTTATACATTAGACATTAAAGTCACATATGTACGGAATCATGAATCAAACTCAACATTTTAGCTAATTTTCCCCCTTGGCCGAATATGCATGTCTATTTTGGGGCCGATTTCAACACTTAATACATTCTACAAGTATGGTCACTTGTATTGACTAAACACCCTTTTGTTTCAAGTTCAAAACTTGGCTAATACACACATATACACACTAGTAAAGCATCCTCTCCCTTTCCATCAATTTAACACATGCATTGCTCATTAACATGCAAAAGTTATATTCGGCCTTAGCACACAACTTGCTAGCCGATTCTTCTCCATTTAGCAACCAATGCACATATGTGCTCAGTCAAAAATGCTAAAAAGGAGGTTCAAGAATCATCAAGCCACCATCACATGCATCATTAACAAGCTTCATATTTAGCATGCAATGGCATTAACACAAACTCCACCTAGGCCGAATCTTAACTCATCCTCATGCCTCATCACCACAACATCAAACATCAACCAAGAATGATGCATCCATGGCCGAGTGTCATTTCCATCACATAGCAAGATTTAGACCATGGGCTAGGTAGAACTCCAGCTAACAACTAAAACATGCATGCATCTCATGGAACATCATCAAACATACCTTAGCCTAGCTACATGCATGGCCGAACCTCTTCAACCTTTCTTCTTCCTTCCTCCTTAAAATTTTTGGCCAAGGATGAACCAAAGGATGAGCATTTTTTTTCTTTGTTTTTTTCTTTCTAGTTTCGGCTAAATGAAGATGAGAAAGGATGAACAAAAATTTTCTCCTTTCTTTTCTTTAGCTCACGGCAATGGGGGGGGGGAAACAACTACACACACATTTTTTTTTGTATTCATCATACTCCTTTCATTATTTTATGCCCATGCCCCTTATTTTATTTTTTTCCTACATACCTCACTAGGCCAACATGTTCCCAACATGTTTCCACCCATAGCATGGCCAACCACTAGCTCAAATTTTGGGTAATTTGACATGCAAACCCATCATTTTCACAACATGCATTAATAGACCATTTTAAATTAGCCTATCATATTTTCACCATGTCTCATATAAATCCCTATTTAATAATTTCTCATGCAATTGGCAAAATTGGAGAATGAAACTTCCACATACTAATGTACACACATAATAAGCATAGAATATGGAAATCAATTCTTTTCATGACTAGGTTTTGTGGTCCCGAAACCACTTCCCGACTAGGGTCAATTTTGGGCTGTCACACTTAGTGCCAATCTCATGACCGTGAACACTTATTGCCCGCACACTTAGTGCCGAAACCAGCCACTCAATAGGCTTCACTTCCTTTTTACATTCGACAAATTTCATCTCCACTTACATATACATTTGTATACATTTCATCTCATTAAACACAATGGTATAGGAATTACGATCCTTTAAATCAATACCAAAGATATGCTTAATGACTTACTTGTGTTGGGTAAGATGGTTCCAACTCGGCTACTCGATGATCTTTTCTTTGCCTTTGCTCGATTCTCCTCCTTTAACTCCTTGAGCTTAATTAATAAATCAACTAGTTTAACCGCCTTGCTAAATATTTACAATCCAATTACACATGCATATGTATGTTAGTATATTCGGCAATCACCCTTACTAATCACCCACTTGATCAATTATGGAGAATCAAAGTTAATATCACAATGTGTACCCTATATGGCCCATTATACATAATCAAATTTAACATCATCTATATATTTACTCATATGGCCGAATATACCTAATCATACATACACCTAACCAAAAATAATTTCTAAAATCTTTATATCATTTATACACTAGTAAAGCATCCTCTCCCTTTCCATCAATTTAGCACATGCATTACTCATTAACCTACAAAAATTATATTCGGCCTTAGCACACAACTTGCTAGCCGATTCTTCCCCATCTAGCAACCAATGCACATATGTGCTCACTCAAAAATGCTAAAAAAAAGTGATTCAAGAATCATCAATCCACCATCACATGCATCATTAACAAGCTTCATATTTAGCATGCAATGGCATTAACACAAACTTCACCTAGGCCGAATCTTAACTCATCTTCATGCCTCATCACCACAACATCAAACATCAAAATACCAACCAAGAATGTAACATGCATGGCCGAATATCATCTCCATCATTTAACAAAGTTTGAACCATGGCTAGGTAGATTTCAAACTTACAACTTAAAATATACATGAATCTCAAAGAATAATATCAAACATACCTCAATCTAGTTGCATGCATGGCCAAACTTCCTCCTAATTCTCTTCCAAACCAAACATGAAGCAAGAACTCCTTCCTCCTCCCTTAGAATTTTCGGTCAAAAGAGGATGAAAAATGATGAACAAGTTTTTCTTTTCCTTTCTTTAGCTCACGGCAATGGGGGGGGGAAACAACCACTCATTTTTTTGTTTTTCCTTTCTTTATTACCCATACTCCTTATTTTATTTTTTTCCTACATACCTCACTAGGCCAACATGTTCCCAACATGTTTCCACCCATAGCATGGCCAACCACTAGCTCAAATTTTGGGTAATTTGACATGCAAACCCATCATTTTCACAACATGCATTAATAGACCATTTTAAATTAGCCTATCATATTTTCACCATGTCTCATATCGATCCCTATTTAATAATTTCTCATGCAATTTGCAAAATTGGAGAATGAAACTTTCACATACTCATGTACACACATAATAAGCATAGAATATGGAAATTAATTATTTTTATGACTCGGTTTTGTGGTCCCGAAACCACTTCCCGACTAGGGTAAATTTTGGGCTGTTACATCCTTCCATGTCCTAATTTTGTCCATGAACTTAAAATTGGTCAAATTGCTATTTAAGACCTCCTCATTTATATTCCAAAAACAATTTCATACTAAAAACTTCTAGAATGCAAGTTTTGCAACTTATTCGATTTAGTCCCTACTTTCAATTTAAGCACTTTAGGCATAGAATTTCATCACGAAATTTTCACACAATCATGCAATCATATCATAAACCTAAAAATAATTATAAAATAATTATTTCTATCTCGAATTTATGGTCACGAAACCACTTTTCTGATTAGGCCCTAATTCGGGATGGATGGCTCTGGTTTGGGATTTCTGCATTCATGATAGATTTGTTCTGTATCTGCTATGGGCATATGGGTTTCATTCTGATTTCTGTACTGGGCCAAGGCCCAGATAAGTCTGACTCTGAGGTTTGATCTGTTTTGGGCTATGGTTGGGTTATGTTACACACTGAGTTTACCAAACTCACCCTTTATTTTCATCTCTGCAGGAAATCCCCAACCATAGTGGGCTTGAAGCTGTGAGGGATTCGGAGTGGCCACATTGATGTGAGCACACCTTGGGCATCCTCGAATGCAAATCTTGAATCAATCGAGCTTCTAGAAGGCCCCATGACTCGAGCTCGAACCAAGCAAATTCAAGATGCTTTATCCGTATTGGTGTTGCGCATTTGGGATGACAACAAGGTTCATGACGTTGGAGGAGCTAAGGACAATGCCTTGAAGACTCTGTGCACCCTTTTGCAATCCAATCTCAGCTCCTCTCCAGCTCTTCCTGCGCCATTCAGCCCCATCAGCTCACTTGAGCTCAATTCAGCTCGTTTGAGTTTGAATTTAGCTCGTTTCAGCTCATTCCTACTTCATTCCAATAAACTAAGTTTTAATTTAGTTTTTAATTAAGTTTACTACAGCTCATGCCGGAACCCCTAGCTCAACTTAGCTCACTAAGTGTTTTGACTATTTTGAGCTAGCCGAATTTAATTTGATAGTTGACTTATAATTATTATGTTTGAATTTAGTTATTTTTTTAGTTATTAATTTAAATTATAGTTATATGAATAGTTATATTTTATTTAATTATATTAATTGTTTATGTAGGTTAGCCGAATGTGGAAGATTCATTCATGACAAGGTGCATGAACGGGAAAGTACATTGAATGGGAAGATACATGCATGGATCGGTTCAATGTTTGGAAGCCATACATTCATGTACATGGAGGGTTAATGAATATTGAGAGATACATCTCCCATGGACGACACATGTGCATGTTTAAGGGACATTTAATGCAAGTGCATGTACGGCTAGGTTCAAGCCTCCTTCCAAGTTCCATGTACAGCCGATGCATGTGGGAGGACCCTGGGAGTTTCCTATGCACCTATTCGGCCAAGAGACACCTCTTGGAAGTTTCATGCACACCTTGGCCGAACCTAGACAACCCGTTGAGCTACCAAAGGTGTACATTCATCAAGTGATTAAAGCTCATGCATGAAGTTGTCCAAAGACATCCTCATCAGCCGAATCAAGACTAGATAATTAATGTGTTCATTCTAGAACATTCTAGCTAGTGCATGACCGAATTTGCTTAGCTTTTAAGCTAGCTAGTTTGTCCATTCGGTTACTACATGATTGCCTTTAAATAGTCTGTTCATTTCATTGTAAAAGGACTTTTGGCAAATTTGTTAATGAACATTGTTCTTGTGAGGTTGCTTCCTCTCATATCTCGTACAAGTTTCGAAGACTTATCTAGTTTGTGCTAGTGGCGTCTACAGATCTTGTTTGAACTTATCACCAGCTTTGGTGTGGCGTTCACCTATCCATCTATCCATATTTTTCACCTTAACCATATAGGAATCGGGGTGACACTTTTTAGTGTTGAATCATTTCTGACGTTGAGTTCGTTTTCCATTCCCATCTCAAATTTCTTTCTTGTTAACCAAACCGAGCTGTCTATCCTTAATCCATCTTTGCTACCCTTAGCCGAACCTATTGCTAATTCTACACTTCTTGAAACCTTCCGCTTATCCTATTCTATTTTTTTTTACTTCTATTACTAAAAATTCAAGGCACGAACAACTCTCTCGACTACGATCGGGCAACTAAGTGAATTCGACTCAACTACCCGGGCCGGATCACATCACACATCATCTGCAGAGTTGGTTTTTCTAAGTTAGTTTATTTTTATTATTTTTTTATTTTGATTTAATATTGGGTTTTAAGTTGTAATAAGGCCGCTATTTAAATTTCTTTTTCCGCTATGGTTTTATTTTCTGATTATATTTATACTATGTCGAAACTACTAGTGTTAGGCTGCGCGGGTTTTCAAAATTAATGAACGTCAAGACTCAACAAGCACAACAAATGGATAGCCTAAAGATTGATAAACCGACTTTTCGTTCAACCGCTATTTTTACAAAGACCACCCCAATAACTTAAACCAACGTATGCATGCTAAGTCGTAAGTCCATGTGACACATCAGATCTGACCATAACGTCTGGGCCGTTTGGGGTGTTACATAATTATTAAGACCTAATTAACTAATTTAACTAACAGCAAATTAAATGATTTTATTCCAGCAAATTAAACGAAAAAAATTAAATGAGCAGAAAACAGGCTCTTAAGCTAAGTTGAGCTGATTTGAGCTTGAAGGAGAATGCATGGGTCGCTCGGCTTGCTGATCCAAGAGCTTTCAATAAGTCTAGCAATGGTTTCACCCCAAACTCTATCAACTAAGGCTGTTGTTTCATCTCCGAATCTCTTTGCTCAAGGTCGGGTAATCGATCCTACGGGCAACTCGAGAGGATCTACATTTGCAGCTGGCAACTCGGGAGGTGTGGTCGTATCAGACGCCAATTGAGCTATTCCATGCATGGCTATTGGATTCGGCTTCTTGCTCTCCCTAACCTCGATCCACATAGCTTGCTAATGCTTCTTGAAATTTCTTAGCTCGTGATTGAGTTATAGGTCCTCGTGGCAGCTCAATGGATTCGATAGTGATTTCCCGAGCTATGATCGCATCAGGAGTAGCCTCGGTTAGCACCCTTATGCTTCATTTGTTTTTCCACTTTGATGGCCATGTGTACTATGTCCACCACCTCGATGTACTGTTGAAGTTCGACAGCATTAGCAATGTTACGGTTAAGACCAACTAGAAAACGAGCCATAGTCGCTTCGCGGTCTTCTTCCACATCCGCACGAATCATCGCCACCTCCATCTCCTTGTAATAGTCTTCTACGCTCTTAGTTCCTTGAGTAAGATTTTGAATTTTCTGATGAAGCTCCCAATGATAATACGAAGGAATAAATTGCTATCGCATAGCAGCTTTCATCTCAACCCAAGTATTAATAGGCCTTTCTCTGTTGTGCCTTCGACTAATGGTGAATTGATCCCACTAGATCATTGCGTAATCGAAAAACTCGATTGCAGCTAGTTTGACCTTCTTACTGTCAAAATAGTTGTGGCACTCAAATACTAATTTAATCTTTTTTTCCCATTCTAGGTATGCCTCCGGATCAGATTTGCCTTGAAAGGGAGGTATTGACAGCTTTATATTCTTGAGATCATCATCTTCTCGTCTCCAATCTTTGGCCACGATTCTGTTGTTCCCTCCGTTGAACACTCACATTGGACCCTTGGTCACTCTCAGCCTCACTAGGATCTGACTGATCATCTTTGTTAAATTAATGTCGGCCACGTTTTCTAGGGGGACTTTGAGGTGTCCTTCTCCGTCGTACTCTTTCTTCAACTAAATCCAACCTTTCTTATATAGAATCAAGCTTTTGGTCAAAGAGTCGCTCCACCTCTTGAAGCATAGCTTGAAGATTAAGGTCTGGAACATTTCTAATAGGTTGTTGATCTTGTCGCTCCACCATATTTTGTTTAGAATTTCATGACAAAAAAGAAAATAAAACAAATCAAAACTTAAGAAAGATAAAAATTGAAATCTCACAACAAACCTTACGTTCACTCAGAAAGAAAGAAATTGATAGCACTCACGCTCGTGTTTGCACTCATATGTTGGCTTTTACCTCATCTCGATTGTGCTCACACTCTGATACGAACCCGCCCTGTGAACTACTTTGGTCAAGCTTACCAAGCCGAGCATTGCACTATTGGCAAGCTGATCCTAGCTCGTTTCCATCACCTCGAGCTCCGTCCAGCACAATTCAGCTTATTTGAGCTCATTTCATCTCGTTTGAGCTCAATCGAGCTTACTTTCAGCTTGTTTTTCATTTCAATAAATTAAACTAAGTTTTAGTTCTATACTAATTAGTTTGCTACAGCTAAATAACAAAAAATCCTAGCTCAAATAAGATCATTAAGTGTTTTCACTTAGTTTGAGCTAGCCGAACTTAATGCTACTAGCTAGTCTTTAATTAATGTTCTTAACATGATATTTATGAAGTCTAGTTAATATTCTTAACATGTTCAGCCGAACATACATTAAGATTTAATTTGTTCATATTTCTTGTAGGTTCAGTCGAATGTGGAGGTACATTAATGGCTAGGTGCATGTACGGGTTTGTTCATTGAATGAGAAGGTTCATGCATGGTTTGGTTCAATGCTTGGAGGAATTATGTTCATGTACATGGAGGATTAACTGCATGCATTGGATTATGAAGAATACATCTCCTTTGGACGGCACACATGCATGAATGGAGAATAATTAATGCAAGTTCATGTATGGCTAGATTCAAGCTCCCTTCCAAGTTCCATGAATAGCCGAATGAATGTGGGATGACCTTTGGAGTTTCTATGCACCTATTTGGCCAAGAGACACCTCTTGGAAGCTTCATGCACCCCATGGCCGAACCTAGACAACCCATTAAGCTTCCAAATGTTTTTGCTTATACATGAAGCTGTCCAATACACTTCCCGTTAGCCGAATCAAGACTTAGCTAATTAATGTTTTCATTCTAGAACATTCTAGTTTGTTCATAGCCGAATTTACTTAGTCTTTAAGCTAGTTAATTTGTCCATTCGGCTACACATGTTAGTCTATAAATAGTTTGCTCATTTCTTTGTAAAGGGACTTTTGCTAATTTTATAACCGAACTTTTGTTCTTGTGAGAATTTTCTTCTCTAAGTCTCGTTTAAGATTTTTGTTGGCTTATCTACCTAATAGTGGCGTTAACCTTTATTTTTACGAAACTGAACATATCACTAGTTTTAGTGTGGCGTTCAAAACACTTTATACCGAGGTTCCTATCGGCCTAGATAGTGGGTCAAGGTCCATTTTGTTTTTCAACCATTTCATCTTAAGAACTAATAAGTCTCGGGTCGATATTTGCTAATATCGGTTCAACTTGTTTTAGGACCAACCTTACCATATTTCGTCCATTTCCCAAATATTCCAATTCAACCAAATTTCGTTTCTTTCCCGAACCATAAATAACTTACCAACTATCCTAACTTCTTTCTTTCTTAAACCTAAATTTAATCACCATTCTCGAACCTAAACTTTGACATCCAAGTCTTTTTTTTTAAACCCGAAATCACTTATCCATTCCATTCTTATCAACACCTTCTCGTAGACGATCGGGCAATCTACATATGACTCAACTCAAGTCGAGGCGAGCTCGTCACCCAAGTTGGATCATATCATTTGGTATCAGAGCTACCTAAAACGAGAAGTTTAGACGTTCGGAGCAGAGCATTCCCGGAGTAGGTTCAAAAAAAAGAGTAAAAAAAGAAAAAAAATTTGCTTCGTGAAATTCAAGTATTATATTGTAATTATCATTTTAGTCGTTTATAAAAAAGTATATACAAAAAAAAAGAAAAAAAAAGGTGTTTTATGCAATTCGATTGTTATTTGAATGTCAAAGCCCTTGATTTGATATTAGTCCCGATCCACCTTCTGTTCTAATATCCCTAATCATATACACGCCACACTTTCTACCCAATTCCCTATTCATTCAGCGAACCCTAAACCTATACGCATATCCATTGTTTACCCTATTTGAAACCGACTCCAAAACTAGAAGATCAAGCCTAGTAAATCCTTTACGAGGTTATAAGAGAAGAAAGGAGTGGAAAAAGTCACGAGTGAGTGAGCGCATTCGAAGGGAGGTAAAAGCCAAACAAGCGTAAATACGAGTGTGAGTGCCATCATTCATTCTTTCTGAGAGATCTTGTGAGGATTTTGTAGTGAGGACTTTATTTCTATTTTACTTAACAATTTTCCTTTCAGCGATAACATCATGTCTCGCGAAGAATTTTCCAAATCAGAATATCAATATTTGGTACAAGAAATGCAAAGAATGGTGAAAACTAAGTTTGACAAATTACACGAGAGATTAGATCGTGTAGAGAAAAGAGACCAACGAGAACGAATGTTTTCAAGACAAAAAGTGGAATCGAGACCGACACAGAGATACACATTCAATGAATACTCGAGAAGAGATGTCAATCGATATACCTATTCGTTAAGGAACTCAAAACAAAGAGAAGTCGACTTTGATTTTGGACCCGTCCGAGATAACATCTGAAGCGATAGACATACTCCTTCAAGAACTCCAAAGAAAACATCCTCGAAGGATTCTTTATGATGGGTTGATCGAAATTCCAATGCCAATTACTTTTCTTCCTTTGAACAAAATAATTATTATCATGATTCTGTTGTAACCTCTTGTAAAAAGAAAATGAGAAAAGAAAAAGACGAAAAGAAAAAAGAGAACAAAAGAAAAGAGAGGTAAGAAAAGATTATGAGAGAAAATGAGAGAAAAGAAAGAAAAGAAAGTGAACAAGAAAACAAAATCGAAAAAGACATTGAAAAAGAAAAAGAATGTTTACAAAAGGAAAGAGTTGAAAAAGAGATTGAGATAAAAGAACGAGTGGAAGAAGTAAGTGATCTTGAAGAAAAAGATTCGAGTGAAAAAGATGTTAGTGGGCAAATGAGGATTGTTTCCACTAACCCACTTGTTAGTCCTTCTTGTGATATCTCTTCCCAGTTTTTAAAAATCCGTGTGACCACTTTTAGCTTCAATGCCTTCCCAACGAGCAGCGATTTCGATTATACAAGAAAGGTAAGAACGAGAAAGACAATCGCCCAGTTTTGTCCAAAGGTAAGCGAGGTAAGGACTCTCTGATTATCGAGTCATGACCATTTGATTTAAAAATTGCTAATAAATGTTTTAACGGTTCAATTTCTGAAAGGTCTCCAAAATTTGATTTGGTTAGTTACTGTTCAACTCTTGATGTTAATGACCTTGTTTCTAGAAGAAACACGAAAATTTATCTTATGACATGTTTAACCCTTCTGTTGAGTTGGTTTCACCTATGCAAATTGTGGAAATGTGTGATAAAAGTTTTGCACATAAAAATTTTGATGTGTTTGAATTCTTAAAATCTTTGAATATATGTGCTAAACCTTTTTGCATAAACATGCCTATTCGATTGGTCTGTGATGAATTTGAACTTTTGGAAGGTCACATGTACATAACTTCTTTGTTCAACATATGTGTTCAAAGGTTTTCGCATACAATGAATAATCCGTTTGATTTTGTCATTCAAGAGAAATCTTTAAATTTTTGTGCGAAATTTCCATGTTTTGATCTGCCTATTCGATTGAGTTTTGTGAAGTATGAATGTTTGTATGTTCGTCTACCTAAACCTTCTTTGATCTACTTTTGTGATTTATTTGAAAAAATGAAATTCTTGCTGTATTTTGGGATAAGTGATCAAAATCGAGTGTTTAAGCTTGGAGCTAGCCACTTTAAGTTGTTACTAAGAGAAGGTAAGCATCATAATTCCCTTGTAAATAAATTTGTTGTACCTTTTCATCCATTACGAATTTTATCTTCATTTCTAAAAATAAATCTTGTGGTTAGTTTACAAAGTCAAAATCATGCCTTTGATTCTGGAAATTTTGTTTTTAATCCCGGAATTGATCAATGCAATCAACTTGTAAATAGCATCTCAATATGTCCTTTTAAGTACATTATCCATGGTGACCTTGACATCTTCCATCTTTGTGGAAATTACATTTTGAAGAGCATGAGTTACTTCTTTAATTTTCCACCTTTTCAAGTTTGTTCGAGTTTGAAGTATCGATTACATTACCTTGCTGAGGAGTGAAGGTTTGTTTTTCACAAACTAGGTAAAATCAAATTTCCACCATGTAACTTCCAAGATAATTAAGGTAAGTCAACAATATCTTTGTTTTGTTTGAAAAATGAAGAAATTGGTGTTATTGATAATGACTTTGTGGAAGGTGGTCATATTGTTCATCCTGCTACTGTAAGTTCATTCAATCGAATACGTCAAGGTGAGGTTGTTCAAATCAAAAAGCCAAGCGAATATGTCCTTTGTTTTGATCTATTTGGAATGTTGTGGTTGAAACGAGGAATGCATTCTTGTTTGCTAAATTGCATGATTAATCATTCCCTGTTTTCATTCTGTTCAATCGTTCATATTGATGGCATATCGAAATTGTACGATAATATGAAGCATCCATGCTATGAACGAATAAAATTTTTGCCATATGATTTTTGGACTGGATTTTATATGTGTTATTTGAATTTGAGTTCGTTGCATTTTTCATTGTCAAATTTGGTGAGTAAATGCAAAAAAGTTTGTGTGATAACCTTTATCCCATTTGACCAAGGAAAGCCGTGTGAGAGAAAATGTTTTCCAGCAGACAAACGGCTCAACTTGAGGACAAGTCACCCTCAAGAGGGGGGAATGATACGAACCCACCCCGCGAACTACTTTGGTCAAGCTTTGTATTGTTGGCAAGCTGATCCTAGCTCGTTTCCAGCTCCTCGAGCTCCGTCCATCTCAATTTAGCTCATTTGAGCTCATTTCAGCCCATTTGAGCTCAACCGAGCTTACTTTCAGCTTGTTTTTCATTTCAATAAATTAAACTAAGTTTTAGTTATATACTAATTAGTTTGCTACAGCTCGTTAACGAAAAATCCTAGCTTAAATAAGATCATTAAATGTTTTCACTTAGTTTGAGCTAGCCGAACTTAATGCTACTAGCTAGTCATTAATTAATGTTCTTAACATGATATTTATGAAGTCTAGTTAATGTTCTTAACATGTTCAGCCGAACATACATTATGATTTAATGTGTTCATGTTTCTTGTAGGTTCAGCCAAATGTGGAGTTACATTAATGGCTAGGTTCATGTACGGGTTTGTTCATTGAATGAGAAGGTTCATGCATGGTTTGGTTCAATGCTTGGAGGAATTATGTTCATGTACATGGAGGATTAATTGCATGCATTGGATTATGAAGAATACATCTCCTTTGGAAGACACACATGCATGAACGGAGAACAATTAATGCAAGTTCATGTATGGCTAGATTCAAGCTTTCTTCCAAGTTACATGAATAGTCAAATGTATGTGGGAGGACCTTTGGAGTTTCTACGCACCTATTCGGCCAAGAGACACCTCTTGGAAGCTTCATGCACCCCATGGCCGAACCTAGACAACCCATTGAGCTTCCAAATGTTTTTTTTCGAACCATAAACAACCTACAAACTATCCTAACTTCTATCTTTCTTAAATCTAAACTTAATCACCATTCTCGAACCTAAACTTTGACATCCAAGTCTCTTTCAAACCCGAAATCACTTCTCCATTCCATCCTCATCAACACCTTCTCGTAAACGATCGGGCAATCTACATACAACTCAACTTAAGTCGAGGCGAGCTCGTATCACACTCTCATGCCTTTTTTCACTCCTTTTGATCTCATGACTTCATAAGCAGACTTGCCAAGGCTTAATCATAGGCCTAGGGGTCAGTCACAAATTGGGAAACAAGGGAATTAATGAAGAGGGGTAGGTAGGCTGAAAGAAAAGATGAAAATGGGTTTAAGTGTGGTATGGAATGGGTAGGAATGGTTGAGAATGGGAATTTTCTTGATTAGGGAATACAAGAATAAGTACAAATTTTCAACTCAAATTTTTTTTCAAATTTTTTTGAATTTTTTCGAAATTACTTCAGTTCTTCACGTACTAATCTGAATTTTTCTTCAAAGGCCCGTACTTTTCATTTTAACGGCTCTGATACCAAATGATACGATCTGCCTCGAATGATGAGTTGATTTGTATTTACATTTCTCGATATTCTACAAGAAAGTATGGTTCAATTAGATGGATATCTAGCTAAATCAATGAAATAGGCTCAACTGGGATTAAAAGATCAAAAATAAAATGGCTAATTGGAAAGGGAAAATATTTGGTTATCAAATAAGTGGTAAAAGTTGATTATGTTTTGGATATGGTAAAAGGATGGAAAGAAACGGTTCGAGAAGCAAGCAAGAATCAACACTAATTAGTGTTGACCCAATACTTATATGCTTTTAAAAAGGTTTGTAAATTTGGTCAAAACCTTGACCTACTATCAAGAAAGATAGGAACCTCAGTATAGAGTTCGAACGCCACACTTGCGAAAGTGATAAGTTCAAGAAAGACAAATAACAAAATTGGAGAAAAATATTTCTCACCAAATGAGCAGAGTTTCATTAAAAAGCCTAAACATCCTTCAAAAATGGCTAGTTACACATTTTTATAGGTATAGAAAAACTAGCTGAATAGTCACATCTTAATGTGCAAATTAAAACTGAAATTAAACTTAAGTCTCTTGGTATTCTTGTAACAATTAACTCCATCCTTGAATTCACTTTAATTCAGCTGAATAAATATCCTTGATTGCTTGAAAAATGTCTCTTGAGATGTTCTTTGGCTAGCCGAAAAGACACCAGCTACTTAATGGTGTTTTGAATGCTGATTTTAATATTTGAAAGAACAAAATTAGCTGGTAGGTGAAGAGGTTGCTGCCGAATTTAAAAGGATGTTAAAATTCTCTTTAAAACTCCTTAATTGATGTATGAAACCTCTCTTGTAATAGCTCATTTGTAACACCCCTATCCCGTAACCGTCGCCGGAATAGGTAAGGGGCATTACCGGACTTGTAACACATGTCAGAACAGTAAAATTTTGAACTTTTTCTTGAAATAAAGATCATTCATTTAAATAAGTACTAAGCACAGCCAGGGATAAAATTTAAACTTCTCTAAGTAAAAATTCAAAAGATGCCATTTTCGCATGGCTTATATACATTAACCAAAAATATTCTTCCGCCACTAGTCTATTCTATACATGCCATAAGATAATCCAAAACGTAGCAAAACCAAACAATGGATAGTGATAGTGTGACTAGTTGCTGATGATCCCCGAGCCTGTAGCTTCCAAATGAGATCTATAGAACAGAGGAAACAGAGGAAACGGAGTAAGCATTACAATGCTTAGTAAGTTTTAAGCAGTGTCAACAGATAACAATCAAATTATAACATAGTTGTTCGTATTTTTATTTCACTCTTCCTTCGGGCATACCATCCCTTTACCGAATATGCACATCTCATCATATACAATAGGCAGATAAACTTTCACATAAAAGTGAGCTCATGTGACATAGATATATCGTATGATTTCACATAACCTCTCACACGATCCGATGTCACATAATCATAGGAATAGTCTCATAGATTGCTCTCGTATGCATCACATAACTACCTAATGATTTAGTGCAAATCAAGCTCACATATAAACTTGGAGTACATACCTGTTTAACCTTTCGCATTGAATATATTTATAAGCAATTCTTATTACGAAGTCTTATAGCTTTAACCTCTACTCGGATTATCGGTAAGACCTTTAGCTCAGACGAAATCTCCACACGAAGTTATCGGGTCTTACCAAGAAAAAATCTCCACACGTAGTCATCGGGTCTTTAGAGCTCGGATATAGTACGAGCACGAAGCTTACGGACATTAATCAGTGATAATATTCTCGCATAAAGCCTGCGGGGTTTTAACCCGGATATAGTACTGACACAAATGCCCTTCGGGACTTATCACATTTATACACTTTCACATCCATCACGTTGGCCACTCGGCCCTGTCACATATATACAATTTCACATTCATCACATCGGCCATTAGGCCTTATCACATATATACACTTTCACATTCATCACATCGGCCATTAGGCCTTATCACATATATACACTTTCACATTCATCACATCGGCTATTAGGCCTTATCACATATATATACACTTTCACATTCATCACATCGGCCATTAGGCCTTATCACATATATATACACTTTCACATTCATGACATTGGCCATTCGGCCTTATCACATATATACACTTTCACATTCATCACATCAGCTATTAGGCCTTATCCCATATATACACTTTCACATTCATCACATCAGCTATTAGGCCTTATCCCATATATACACTTTCACATTCATCACATCGGCTCTTAGGCCTTATCATATATATATACACTTTCACATTCATCACATTGGCCATTAGGCCTTATCACATATATATACACTTTCACATTCATCACATTGGCCATTCGGCCTTATCACATATATACACTTTCATATTCATCACATCGGCCATTAGGCCTTATCACATATATATACACTTTCACATTCATCACATTGGCCATTTGGCCTTATCACATATATACACTTTCACATTCCAATGAATAATTCAATTTTACGCCATACTATCATTTCATATTAGAATACTCATAAGCTTACAATATCACGATTTAGAATTCAAGTATGGGTTTAATCACTAGCTTATGAGCAACTAAAGTAAGTTTTATCCATGTTTACAACAAAATCACATATTCACTACGAGCTGTTTTCCTGAGCAATGATCACTAAATTATTTATAACCGGAGCTACAAAACTCCAAATCACTTGCCGGTAATTTTTCCTGAATATAGACTCGTATATCTTCCATCCATAAAATTTCCAGAATTTTAGGTTTGGCTAATCAATACTAGATTTTTCTTAAAGTTTCCCCTGTTTCACTGTTTGACTAATCTGACCACTCTTCACTACGAATCAAATTTCTCATTTTACAGAATTCAAAATGTGTTGTATTTGATTTCATTTGAAACTAGACTCATTAAGGAGTCTAAGAATATAAATTTTATCTTATAACCATTTTTGTACAATTTATAATGATTTTCTAAAAACAGAACAGAGGATTACAGTATCATTCTGCACTGTCTCACACAACTTTAAATATCTCATTATCGGAAATTAATTTTCTTACACGGTTTCTTTTATAAGAAAGTAGACTCATTAAGCTTTAATTTCATAATTTATTCAGACTCTAATTCAACTCCAACAATTTATGGTGATTTTCTAAATTCATGTTACTGCTGCTGTCCTAAGCAGGTTTATCACAAATTTACTCTTCTGACATATCCTTTTAGCACTTCATAATATCATATCCATTTGGCAACATATCATATCAATAACTTACCTATACTTCATAATAGCCATTAGGCTATATGCATAAAAATTTACAATAGAGTTATGATTCTTTTAATATGTGCTTAACATATCATACTCAATCACATTATAGGCTTTAATACTTAAAACTTACCTCGATCGCTAATGTACGTCAATTCCGACTATTCGACCAATTTCCCTTCTTCCACGATCCGACTTTGTTTCCTTGAGTTCTTGAGCTAATGAACCAAATTTAAACTTATCACATCACTATTGTGTAAAACCACATTCGATTATATTATAATTCGGTTAGCAAGAAATACACTTATTCCTTATAACATTTAGCTTCAATTTCTAAAATAATTAACTAAAGCCGAAATACCATGTAAGGGTTCCAAATATGTAGCATTTGTCTTATTTACAAGTATCTATGTCAAAAACCCTTATTAATAACTTACAAACTATTTTATTAGTATCATTATTCACAATCTTGTTCGGTAATACGCATATAAGCATATAAGCATGTCTCTCATCTTTCCTCGAGTAGCCGAATGCCCAAAATCTTTTATAACCACAAACATAATTTTCTTACTTCTCATCATGGCCGAATACTAACCATGCCTTAAGCTCTTTCTCTTTCCATTTTTTAGTACTTTATAACTCATCTAACAACTATTTCAAAGCTAAAACTCCAACATCCAAAATTTAACACATAAAATCCTCAATTATTACATGGTTCTATTAATTGTAAGCTCTATTTCAATATTTAAGCATGAATTACAAATTTTGGACATCATTTCATAATTCCAAGCAAGTTGCCAAATGCAACCTTACTAAATTTTCATGGATTCAAATCATGGATTCAATATACCATTACCATGAAATCAACAACCAAAAATTCATAGACAATTTAGGAAAATCACATTACAAATCTCAAATTCAAGCAAAGACCATGGCCGAAATGCACATATAACCACATAACAAAAAAATATTGAACCTTTGGTTGCCTAACTAGCTTAACATCCATCCCAAAAACATCAAATTTCCATCAAATTTTAATCAAGAAACTCACCTCCTGAAGAATATCAAAGTGCCGAATGGTTTTAGACTTTTCTCCCCTCTCTTATTTGATTTTTGGCTAAAAAGAACACAAAGAGCTACCTTGTTCTTTTCACCAAATTCTTTTATTATTTAATTCACCATTATAATAACATTCCACTAAGCTTTATTTTACAATTAAAATACAAAAAAAACAATAATTCCATTCAAAGCATGGCCGGCCACTAACCTTAGAAAATGGATATTTGACATGCAACTCCATTTATTTTATTACTAACTTTATTTTATTGTTTCCTCCCATGATGCACCAACACAACATGTCTATGACATGTTTTTAGCCATAACATCTTGTCCACCCATGCTCATGGCCGGCCACTACATATTAGGGGGGAAAAATTGACATGCAAGTCCTCCCTTTTGATTACATGCACTATTAGGTCCTTGTAGATTAGCCTATCACATTTCAAAAATGTCACCCATAAGTCCTTTTGACTAAATTCACATGCAATTTACTAAATCGAAGCCTAAAACTTGCACACCTTCATAATCACATATTTTAGACAATAAATATCACATTCAAATAATTTGGTGACTCGGTTTAGCGGTCCCGAAACCGCTTTCCGACTAGGGTCATTTTAGGGCTGTCACAACTCTCCCCCACTTAAGAAATTTTCGTCCCCGAAAATTTCTACCGATGCATAGTTAAGGATAACGTCCTCTTATTGAATTATATCCACAAAGACATTAGCTCATTGATAGCAATTGTAATTCATTATTGATTTCGCATCGATCTATAAAATCATTTTCTTATCTTAAAACAAATACATAAACATTTCTACAAGTATGCACATATATCTCATTTTCTTGATTTCATAAGTAATAATCACTTAATTTATTTCACAAATGCATTTCAAACACATATTAAGCACATATTAACATGTATAATTCACATCATCAACCCACATATTTGTAACCCACATTTTCATTCATGAATAAGCTGTAACCTAACCGAAAGTACACATATACTCAAACATCCCAATAAATATCCTTTATAACTTTATCACATCTTAATATTCAACTTAACTCATTTCCAAAAGAAAAGTCAACTTCCACGTACCTGAACATTTAGTTCATTTAGTACATTCAATCATAGTTAACGTTACCCGTATACAGTCGAATAGGCATAAAGCCTAATATAATACACTGGCATGAGATTTATTCTAGCGCATAACTCGTATATCCAAAATTATCAACATTCATCAAAAATTCTTTCAAACTTTCGAATGTCGAAACTTAATCAAAATAATTTCTTGAACAAGATTAACAAAATAGTGTCCATTCAGCAATAGCACATATAGCTCTTACAATGCCATATCCTAGATATGGTCTTACATATTCTCACATATCGAGCCGATGCCATGTCCCAGACATGGTCTTACACACTATCTCAAATCAATGCCTTCGTCCCAAACTAGGTCTTACATGAATTCCACTTCACACACTTAGTGCCCACTGACCGATCTCGCACTCATAGTGCTCGGTTAAAGGAATTCCCCCACACACAGTGCCTCTAATCATTCACATACATAGTGCTCTTATTCATTCGTTAATACACATTGATATGACTTAACCAAGTCTATAAACATCATGTATGTACACTTTTAAACATATCATCTCATTTAAATTTGAATTTGTATAGTAATGAGCACTTAAACTTTGCTCAAATTACCGGCACGAAGCCTACTAGGCACGAAGGCCCGAATACACGTCACCAGCATGATTACTCTTTGGGACCTAGCCCGGATATAACACCAGCACAAATGCTCTTCGGGGTTTAGCACGGATATATCACTAGCACGAATGCTCTTCGGAACTTAGTCCGGATACATCACTAGCACGAATGCTCTTCGGGACTTAGCCCGGATACATCACTAGCACGAATGCTCTTCGGAACTTAGTCCGAATACATCACTAGCACGAATGCTCTTCGGGACTTAGCCCGGATACATCACTAGCACTAATGCTCTTCGGAACTTAGTCCGGATACATCACTCTCAATTCTCATGTACATATACACATATAGCAATACACATTAGTATATCATTTACATTACTTGAATACAAACACAACATGCTTATCGACCATTCAACTTCCAGTTCCATAGCCACATACAAAAATCACATTTATAGTCAGAACACTCTTTCAAAATTGCATCACTTATACCCTTATAATTCAATCCAAATCGAAATTCAAATACGAGTACATGATACGTGCCTGATCAACTTAATAATTTAGGCATATCTAAGTGAAGTTATATCGCAAATTCTCATAGTCAGAAGCTTGCTACAGCTCGATCGGGATCAAGATTCATTGCAATACAGCAAACACATTTTAATAGCCAAAAATCATCACACTATCATTTTATCACTTTATGGCATGTATAAATAGACTCACGTGTGCTACGTTAGTCCTAGAATCGACTAAACCGTAGCTCTGATACCAATAAAATGTAACACCCCTATCCCGTAACCGTCGCCGAAATAGGTAAGGGGCATTACCGGACTTGTAACTCATGTCAGAACAGTAAAATTTTGAACTTTTTCTTGAAATAAAGATCATTCATTTAAATAAGTACTAAGCACAGCCAGGGATAAAATTTAAACTTCTCTAAGTAAACATTCAAAAGATGCCATTTTCGTATGGCTTATATACATTAACCAAAAATATTCATCCGCCACTAGTCTATTCTATACATGCCATAAGATAATCCAAAACGTAGTAGTACCAAACAATGGATAGTGATAGTGTGACTAGTTGCTGATGATCCCCGAGCCTGTAGCTTCCAAATGAGATCTATAAAACAGAGGAAACAGAGTAAACGGAGTAAGCATTACAATGCTTAGTAAGTTTTAAGTAGTGTCAACAGATAACAATCAAATTATAACATAGTTGTTCGTATTTTTATTTCACTCTTCCTTCGGGCATACCATCCCTTTACCGAATATGCACATCTCATCATATACAATAGGCAGATAAACTTTCACATAAAAGTGAGCTCATGTGACATAGATATATCGTATGATTTCACATAACCTCTCACACGATCCGATGTCACATAATCATAGGAATAGTCTCATAGATTGCTCTCGTATGCATCACATAACTACCTTATGATTTAGTGCAAATCAAGCTCACATATAAACTTGGAGTACATACCTGTTTAACCTTTTGCATTGAATATATTTATAAGCAATTCTTATTACGAAGTCTTATAGCTTTAACCTGTACTCGGATTATCGGTAAGACCTTTAGCTCAGACGAAATCTCCACACGTAGTCATCGGGTCTTTAGAGCTCGGATATAGTACGAGCATGAAGCTTACGGACATTAATCAGTGATAATATTCTCGCATAAAGCCTGCGGGGTTTTAACCCGGATATAGTACTGACACAAATGCCCTTCGGGACTTATCACATTTATACACTTTCACATCTATCACGTTGGCCACTCGGCCCTGTCACATATATACACTTTCACATTCATCACATCGGCCATTAGGCCTTATCACATATATACACTTTCACATTCATCACATCGGCCATTAGGCCTTATCACATATATACACTTTCACATTCATCACATCGGCTATTAGGCCTTATCACATATATACACTTTCACATTCATCACATCGGCTATTAGGCCTTATCACATATATATACACTTTCACATTCATCACATTGGCCATTAGGCCTTATCACATATATATACACTTTCACATTAATCACATTGGCCATTCGGCCTTATCACATATATACACTTTCATATTCATCACATCGGCCATTAGGCCTTATCACATATATATACACTTTCACATTCATCACATTGGCCATTCGGCCTTATCACATATATACACTTTCACATTCCAATGAATAATTCAATTTTACGCCATACTATCATTTCATATTAGAATACTCATAAGCTTACAATATCACGATTTAGAATTCAAGTATGGGTTTAATCACTAGCTTATGAGCAACTAAAACAAGTTTTATCCATGTTTACAACAAAATCACATATTCACTACGAGCTGTTTTCCTGAGCAATGGTCACTAAATTATTTATAACCTGAGCTACAAAACTGCAAATCACTTGCCGTTAATTTTTCCTGAATATAGACTCGTATATATTCCATCCATAAAATTTCCAGAATTTTAGGTTAGGCCAATCAATACCAGATTTTTCTTAAAGTTTCCCCTATTTCACTGTTTGACTAATCTGACCACTCTTCACTACGAATCAAATTTATCATTTTACAGAATTCAAAATGTGTTGTATTTGATTTTATTTGAAACTATACTCATTAAGGAGTCTAAGCATATAAATTTTATCTTATAACCATATTTTTACAATTTATAATGATTTTCTAAAAACAGAACAGAGGATTACAGTGTCATTCTGCACTGTCTCAGACAACTTTATATATCTCATTATCGGAAATTAATTTTCTTACACGGTTTCTTTTATAAGAAAGTAGACTCATTAAGCTTTAATTTCATAATTTATTAAGCCTCTAATTCAACTCCAACAATTTATGGTGATTTTCTAAATTCATGTTACTGCTGCTGTCCTAAGCAGGTTTATCACAAATTTACTCTTCTGACATATCCTTTTAGCACTTCATAATATCATATCCATTTGGCAACATATCATATCAATAACTTACCTATACTTCATAATAGCCATTAGGCTATATGCATAAAAATTTACAATAGAGTTATGATTCTTTTAATATGTGCTTAACATATCATACTCAATCACATTATAGGCTTTAATACTTAAAACTTACCTCGATCGCTAATGTACGTCAATTCCGACTATTCGACCAATTTCCCTTCTTCCACGATCCGACTTTGTTTCCTTGAGTTCTTGAGCTAATGAACCAAATTTAAACTTATCACATCACTATTGTGTAAAACCACATTCGATTATATTATAATTCGGTTAGCAAGAAATACACTTATTCCTTATAACATTTAGCTTCAATTTCTAAAATAATTAACTAAAGCCGAAATACCATGTAAGGGTTCCAAATATGTAGCATTTGTCTTATTTACAAGTATCTATGTCAAAAACCCTTATTAATAACTTACAAACTATTTTATTAGTATCATTATTCACAATCTTGTTCGGTAATACGCATATAAGCATATAAGCATGTCTCTCATCTTTCCTCGAGTAGCCGAATGCCCAAAATCTTTTATAACCACAAACATAATTATCTTACTTCTCATCATGGCCGAATACTAACCATGCCTTAAGCTCTTTCTCTTTCCATTTTTTAGTACTTTATAACTCATCTAACAACTATTTCAAAGCTAAAACTCCAACATCCAAAATTTAACACATAAAATCCTCAATTATTACATGGTTCTATTAATTGTAAGCTCTATTTCAATATTTAAGCATGAATTACAAATTTTGGACATCATTTCATAATTCCAAGCAAGTTGCCAAATGCAACCTTACTAAATTTTCATGGATTCAAATCATGGATTCAATATACCATTACCATGAAATCAACAACCAAAAATTCATAGACAATTTAGGAAAATCACATTACAAATCTCAAATTCAAGCAAAGACCATGGCCGAAATGCACATATAACCACATAACAAAAAAATATTGAACCTTTGGTTGCCTAACTAGCTTAACATCCATCCCAAAAACATCAAATTTCCATCAAATTTTAATCAAGAAACTCACCTCCTGAAGAATATCAAAGTGCCGAATGGTTTTAGACTTTTCTCCCCTCTCTTATTTGATTTTTGGCTAAAAAGAACACAAAAGAGCTACCTTGTTCTTTTCACCAAATTCTTTTATTATTTAATTCACTATTATAATAACATTCCACTAAGCTTTATTTTACAATTAAAATACAAAAAAACAATAATTCCATTCAAAGCATGGCCGGCCACTAACCTTAGAAAATGGATATTTGACATGCAACTCCATTTATTTTATTACTAACTTTATTTTATTGTTTCCTCCCATGATGCACCAACACAACATGTCTATGACATGTTTTTAGCCATAACATCTTGTCCACCCATGCTCATGGCCGGCCACTACATATTAGGGGGGAAAAATTGACATGCAAGTCCTCCCTTTTGATTACATGCACTATTAGGTCCTTGTAGATTAGCCTATCACATTTCAAAAATGTCACCCATAAGTCCTTTTGACTAAATTCACATGCAATTTACTAAATCGAAGCCTAAAACTTTCACACCTTCATAATCACATATTTTAGACAATAAATATCACATTCAAATAATTTGGTGACTCGGTTTAGCGGTCCCGAAACTGCTTTCCGACTAGGGTTATTTTAGGGCTGTCACATCATTCCTTCATAACCTGACACGAACTCGTCTCAGAATGATTTGATCTGTAATGTTGCCTGATCGTGAATTTGAGTAAATCTGAATGGCTTGGCAAAAATAGACTTAAAATGATGAAAGATAGGCTCAAATGGAATAGTTTGAAATGGTTATGGAAGCAAAGAATGGGATTCGGCAAAGGCTTAAAAAATGAACCAACACAATTAGACGTGTTGACCCGAAATTTAGACAAGCACTTAGGCTTTAAAATGGTTGAAAGATAAGATAATTTAATAACTAACCTCGACCTACACTATAAATGGTTGATAGGAACCTTGGTATAAATGAACCTTGACCCTCTATCAATAGATGTAGGAACCAAAGGTATATGAACGCCACACTTTAAAAGTGATAAGTTCGGTAACAAGGAAAGGATAGACGCCACAAACTAAGCTTGATATGTCAAATCAATTCCAAAAGGACAAAGAGAATTGGATAACTCACAAATATATTTCAAATATTTAGCAAAAATATCTTTTTCAAAAGGCTGATTACACACATATTTATAAGGCTACGAAAAGGCTAGCTGAATGGTCAGAAGTATTCATCTTAAAAGCCGAAATAAAGCTCAAGTCTCTTGGAATTCCTGAACCAAAGAACTCCACCATTTAATTCACTTCAATTCAGCTGCATAATTGACCTTGAATGCTTGAAAAATGACTCTTGAAGTGTCCTTTGGTTACTCGAATAGTCACCAGCACCTTAATGGTGTTTTGAATACTTGAATTAATTCTTTTGAAGTAGCAAAACGGTTGGAATTTGAAAAGCTTGTTTCCAAATGATGTGATCCGGCTCGAGTAATAGAGTCGAATTCACGTAGTTACCCGATCGTAAACGAGAAGAGTCATTCGTGCCTCGATCTAGGAAGTAGAAGTGAATGGATTGGTTTAATTAAGCAGAAGGGTTTCAAATAAGTGTAGGAATAGTGATAGGTTCGGCTAAGGGAAGCAAAGATGGATGTAGGATAGGTGGTTCGGTATTGGTGATAAAAGAAATAAATTCAAAAGATGGGAATAGATTAACGAACTTAACGTCAGGAATAATTCAACACTAAAAAGTGTCACCCCAGTTCCTATATTGTTAAGGTGGAAAAGGATGGAATAGAAGATAGGTGAATGCCACACCAAGAATGGTGATAAGTTCAAACAAGGTCGATTGACGCCACTAGCACAAACTAGATAAGTCTTTTGAAACTTGTACGAGATATGAGAGGAAGCAACCTCACAGAAACAGAGTTTCATTAACAAATTTGGCAAAAGTCCCTCTTACATGAAATGAGCAAAGTATTTATAAGCCTAAGATGCCTATTGATATTCGGCATATATGATGTTCACACTAACTTAACTTCTGTTCACATTTGTATTTAACATGTTCACACAAAAGCATTAAAATTCGGTTCATGCTTGGAGATGGTGCATGAATTGGTCGGACCATCATGTTGCTTCACTTGATGCATTCATGCATACTTAGCCTAGAAGAAAAGCCATAGTTCATGAATGTGCAGCCCTTTAATACTCCTACATCTCCCTTGGTCGAATGAGGCTTGAATGTACCTTGAATACTTGAATGGACATCTTGGATATGCATGGTACATGCATGAAACGTCCCAATGCATGTTCTTCCTTAATTACGATCCATGAATCTTCAAATACATGTACATAAAATAGCCCCCACTTGCATGAACGCCCCCAATACATGAATTCCTTCAAATGCTGTAACACCCCGAACCCGAGACCGACACCAGAGTCGAACACGAGGTGTTAACAGACTTTAAGCCCCTTATAAAAAAATTTCCCAGACACTGCCAATCTGCATACTAGTCGCTTTAAAAATCATATCTTGAGTTTCACAACTCGGAATCCAGTTCCGTAAATTTTCCCTGAAACTAGACTCATATACCCATCTACATATTTTTTTCTAGAATTTTTGGTCGGGCAAATTAGTCCAGTTTATTAGTCAAAGTCTCCCATGTTACAGGGATCGACTACCCTGACCTTTGTGCATTACGACTTGGATATCTCCCTGTACAGGGCTTCAATACTGATGCCGTTTGTTTCTATAGAAACTAGACTCAGAGAGGAATCTATCCATATATGGCATGACTCCTAATTATATCTGGTTAATTTATAATGAATTTTCAAAGTCGGAACAGGAAATCCAGAAACCGTTCTGGCCCTGTCTCACGAGAACCTGAATATCTCTTAACATACTGTCCGTATGATTGTTTCGTTACTTTCCTATGAAAGTAGATTCATCAAGGTTTGTTTACATAATTTATTCACTATTTAATTCCCTTCCTATTATTTTTAGTGATTTTCCAAATCTACATCACTGCTGCTGTCAGCATCTGCCTTTAAGGTAGACTTTACCTATTTCATGGTTTCCATGATTCAACTAGCCCTTTTTGCATAAATAGCACAATTTATGAAAGTGATTAACCATCCCCATGGCCAATCCTTGTCAAGCATATCCACACCAAATGATTATAACAATATACTCAAACACATATAAGCCATTTTCGCATGGCTATCCAAAATTTATACAAGTCCAAAGGGTCCACGACCCACAACAAACGGGTAGTCCTATACATGCCATTTCGAAGTTCAACCAAAATTGTACCAAAAGGGGGCTTTGATAGTGTGGGCGACTTTGACCTCAAGATCCCGAGTCCGATAGCTGGAGAACCAAATCTAAAAAACAGAGGAGCAATGAAACGGAGTAAGCAATTTATGCTTAGTAAGTTTTGAGCAAGGAATTCCATCACAACAAAAGTATAGCATTCATATAGCTAAACGGATAATTTCATATGCACAAATTTACGATATCGTACTTGCTTCACATTATCAACCCTTATGTACATACACAAAAGATCAACTCAGCCAAAGGCCGGTAGCTCGTTTATCAACTGAGCGAATACTTATTTGTAAGGGCTCAACTAAATTCAAGCACATACGAAACATACCTCAATGTTGGGATGTTTCGAGAGTATTAACTGGAATTTTACAGCAAGTTCATTCATTCCCAAATCACGTACCTTCGGAATTTAACCGGATATAGCTCCTCGTTCAAATGCCTTCGGGACATAGCCCGGTTATAGTAATTCGCACAAATGCCTTCGGGACTTAACCCGGATTTAGTAACTCGCACAAATGCCTTCGGGCTTAGCCCGGAATTAGTATCTCGCACGAATGCCTTCGGATCTTAGTCCGGATTTAGTAACTCGCACAAATGCCTTCGGGCTTAGCCCGGAATTAGTATCTCGCACGAATACCTTCGGATCTTAGTCCGGATATTGTCACTTAGCACAAGCCTTCGGGACTTAGCCCGGACATCATCCAAATAACCATGCACATTTAACAATAAATCATGGCCCATTCATATTTCATTTTCGTTAGCAAAACTCAAACACAAGACATTTATCATTCTTGCAAATTCGGCTCAATAGCCACACAAAGAGCATGATTTTAATTTGCTTAAAACATGATCTAATCACATCATAATTTAAGCTCTTTTACTCAAGAACTTACCTCGGGTGTTGTCGAACGATTCCGATAGCTATTCGACCACTTTTTCCTTCCCTTTATCGGATTTAGTTCCCCTTTGCTCTTGAGCTTAATTAAACAAATAAATTGATTTAATCATTTGAGCATCGAAAAGAGGAACACAAGGCACTTAGCCCATATTTATACATTAGACATTAAAGTCACATATGTACGGAATCATGAATCAAACTCAACATTTTAGCTAATTTTTCCCCCTTGGCCGAATATGCATGTCTATTTTGGGGCTGATTTCAACACTTAATACATTCTACAAGTATGGTCACTTGTATTGACTAAACACCCTTTTGTTTCAAGTTCAAAACTTGGCTAATACACACATATACACACTAGTAAAGCATCCTCTCCCTTTCCATCAATTTAACACATGCATTGCTCATTAACATGCAAAAGTTATATTCGGCCTTAGCACACAACTTGCTAGCCGATTCTTCTCCATTTAGCAACCAATGCACATATGTGCTCACTCAAAAATGCTAAAAAGGAGGTTCAAGAATCATCAAGCCACCATCACATGCATCATTAACAAGCTTCATATTTAGCATGCAATGGCATTAACACAAACTCCACCTAGGCCGAATCTTAACTCATCCTCATGCCTCATCACCACAACATCAAACATCAACCAAGAATGATGCATCCATGGCCGAGTGTCATTTCCATCACATAGCAAGATTTAGACCATGGGCTAGGTAGAACTCAAGCTAACAACTAAAACATGCATGCATCTCATGGAACATCATCAAACATACCTTAGCCTAGCTACATGCATGGCCGAACCTCTTCAACCTTTCTTCTTCCTTCCTCCTTAAAATTTTTGGCCAAGGATGAACCAAAGGATGAGCATTTTTTTTCTTTGTTTTTTTCTTTCTAGTTTCGGCTAAATGAAGATGAGAAAGGATGAACAAAAATTTTCTCCTTTCTTTTCTTTAGCTCACGGCAATGGGGGGGAAACAACTACACACATTTTTTTTTGTATTCATCATACTCCTTTTCATTATTTTATGCCCATGCCCCTTATTTTATTTTTTTCCTACATACCTCACTAGGCCAACATGTTCCCAACATGTTTCCACCCATAGCATGGCCAACCACTAGCTCAAATTTTGGATAATTTGACATGCAAACCCATCATTTTCACAACATGCATTAATAGACCATTTTAAATTAGCCTATCATATTTTCACCATGTCTCATATCAATCCCTATTTAATAATTTCTCATGCAATTGGCAAAATTGGAGAATGAAACTTCCACATACTCATGTACACACATAATAAGCATAGAATATGGAAATCAATTATTTTTATGACTCGGTTTTGTGGTCCCGAAACCACTTCCCGACTAGGGTCAATTTTGGGCTGTCACAACTCTCCCCCACTTAAGAAATTTTCGTCCCCGAAAATCTTACCGGTAAATAGGTTTGGGTATCGTTCTTTCATCGAGCTCTCGGTTTCCCAAGTAGGTTCCTCGATCCCGTGTTTGAGCCATAACACTTTAACTAACGGAACCCTTTTATTTCGCAACTCTTTCACTTTACGAGCTAGGACACGCATCGGTTCTTTTTCATAACTCATATCGGCTTGAATTTCAACCTCTGATGGGCTAATTATATGCGATGGATCAGATCGATAGCGTCGAAGCATCGAAAAATGAAAGACGTCGTGAATCTTTTCAAGATCAGGGGGCAAAATCAATCTATACGCAACCGGACCAACTTGTTCGGGGATTTCGTACGGCCCAATGAATCTCGGGCTCAACTTGCCTTTACGGCCAAACCTGAGTACCTTTTTCCAAGGCGAAACTTTAAGGAACACTTTATCTCCCACCTGATATTCAATGTCCTTTCGTTTCAAATCCGCATACGATTTTTGACGATCTGTGGCTGCTTTCAGACTTTCACGGATTACCTTTACTTTCTGTTCGGCATCCTTAATCAAATCAACTCCGAAAATTTTACTTTCACCGAGCTCGGTCCAAAACAATGGTGTACGGCATTTACGACCGTACAAAGCCTCGTAAGGTGCCATCTTAATACTTGATTGAAAACTATTATTGTAAGCGAATTCAATCAAAGGTAAATACCGTTCCCATGAACCACTGAACTCGAGGATGCAACATCTCAACATATCCTCAAGTATCTGAATTATCCGCTCAGATTGACCATCGGTTTGGGGATGAAAAGCAGTGCTAAAATGCAGCTTGGTACCCAAAGCTTCTTGCAATTTCCTCCAAAATCGCGAGGTGAATCTCGGATCTCTATCCGACACGATAGAAATAGGTACCCCGTGTAATCTCACAATCTGAGAAACGTACAATTCAACTAGTCTATCCAATGAAAAATCCATACACACGGGGATAAAGTGAGCCGACTTAGTCAGTCTATCGACAACAACCCAAATCGCATCCTTCTTACTTGTTGACAATGGCAGTCCGGACACAAAGTCCATTGTGACTCGATCCTATTTCCACTCGTGTATCATGATCGGCTGAAGTAATCCTGAAGGCACTTGATGTTCCGCTTTCACTTGTTGACATATTAAACATCTCGAAACAAGGTCGGAGATGTCTCGTTTCATACCATGCCACCAAAACCAACGTTTCAAATCGTTGTACATTTTCGTACTCCCTGGGTGACTTGACCTTCGGCTACAATGGGCTTCGTTCAGAATCATCGAAATGAGTTCCGAACTCCTTGGAACACACAAACGACTTCTGAACCTCAAACAATCATCATCATCAATTTGAAACTCCGATTCCTTGTTCGGAGCACACTCAGCCCGTTTTGCAACCAGTTCATCATCAACTTTCTGGGCTTCACGAATTTGATGAATCAATAATGGTTTGGCTTTTAATTCAGCAACTAACACATTGTCAGGTAGAACAGACAAATGCACATTCATTGCTCGTAAAGCAACCAATGACTTCCGGCTTAAGGCGTCCGCAACCACATTAGCCTTTCCCGGGTGGTAATCAATGACAAGCTCGTAATCTTTCAACAACTCAAGCCAACGTCTTTGTCGCAGATTTAAGTCTCTTTGAGTCATCAAATATTTGAGACTTTTGTGATCCGAAAATACATGGCACTTTTCACCAAATAAGTAATGTCGCCATATTTTTAAAGCAAATACGATGGCAGCTAGTTCAAGATCATGGGTCGGATAATTTTTCTCATGTGGCTTTAATTTTCTCGACGCATAGGCCACAACTCGACCTTCTTGCATCAATACGCAACCCAACCCAAGTAGGGATGCGTCACTATAAATGACAAACTCTTTGCCTGATTCGGGTTGCACTAAAATTGGAGCTTCAGTCAAATGAGTTTTCAGTTGATCGAAACTTTTCTGACATTTCTCCGTCCATTCGAACTTAACATCCTTTTGAAGTAGCTTCGTCATTGGTGTGGCTATCATCGAGAAACCTTTGACAAATCGTCGGTAATAACCGGCGAGCCCCAAAAAGCTCCGAACTTCGGTAATATTTCTTGGAGGCTTCCAGTTAAGCATGGCTGAAATTTTGCTCGGGTCAACTTGAATACCCGATGCGGATACCACATGACCCAAGAAGCTAACCTCTCTTAACCAGAACTCACACTTACTGAACTTAGCATATAACTGCTTATCCCGCAAAATTTGCAACACCAGTCTCAGGTGCTCAGCATGTTCGGTCTCATCTCTTGAATAGACCAAGATGTCATCAATGAACACAACTATGAACCGATCCAAATATGGTCTGAAGATCCGATTCATCAAATCCATAAATACCGCAGGGGCATTAGTGAGCCCAAACGGCATCACTAAGAACTCGTAGTGACCATATCTCGTTCTGAAGGCAGTTTTGGGTATGTCCGAATCTCGAATTCGCAACTGATAATAGCCCAATCTCAAATCTATTTTTGAGAACATTGAGGCTCCCTTCAGTTGGTCGAACAAATCATCGATACGCGGTAACGGATATTTGTTCTTTATCGTCACTTTATTCAGTTGGCGATAGTCAATGCACAACCTCATGGTTCCGTCCTTCTTTTTCACGAACAATACTGGTGCACCCCAAGGTGAGAAACTTGGTCGAGCAAAACCTCTATCCGTCAATTCTTGCAACTGAGCTTTCAACTCTTTTAACTCGGTTGGTGCCATACGATACGGAGCTATCGAAATCGGCGTAGTCCCAGGTACAAGCTCAATACCAAACTCTACCTCCCGAACAGGTGGTAAACCCGGTAATTCTTCAGGAAAAACATCCGGGTATTCACAAACCACCGGCACAGATTCGGGCTTCTTGTCTAATTCTTTGTCATCCAGTACATACGCAAGGTATGCTTCGCACCCTTTTCTTACATATTTCTGGGCCAACATTGCTGATATTACAGCTGGCATCCCCTCCAAGTCCGTAGACTCAACTCGGATTACTTCGTTATTTGCGCACCTCAAATCAATAGTCTTGCTTTTACAATTCACAACCGCATCATGCGCGGTCAACCAATCTAAACCAAGAATAACATCAAATTCATCAAACGGCAAAAGCATCAAGTCCACCGGAAAACAGGAACCTCGAATTTCTAGGGGACATTTCTTACACACTTTGTCGACAAGCACGTAACGACCCAAGGGATTTGACACCCGAATTACGAACTTAGTAGACTCAATAGGTAAAGTCTTACTGGATGCTAAGGTTTCACATATGTAAGAATGATTAGAACCAGGGTCAATCAAAGCAATTACATTAGTATCCAAGAGAGTAAAAGTACCGATAATAACATCAGGCGAAGAAGCATCCTCGCGGGCACGTATAGCATAAGCTCTAGCAGGCGCACGAGCCTCGGATCTGGTCGTAGCATCTCTAGATCCTCTCTGACCACCACCAGCATTGCCCGTATTTCCAGATGGTCTACCTCGAGCAGTGGTAGCACCCGGTTTCCCACTCTGATTTACATTCTGTTCAGACAACCTCGGGCAATCTTTAATGAAGTGGTCAACCGATCCGCACTTGTAACAGGAGCGGTCAGGGAATCTACAACTCCCCGAATGCCATTTACCGCAATATCGACAATTCGTTCTGTCTCGACGTTCATTCCCAACACTGGCGACCGAAGTGCCTCGTGTACCCACAGGGGGTCGATCACGATCTCGTCTAAAAAGGCCCGAAGTGCCTCTCGACCAGCCCACATCATCTCAAAATTTCTTCGATGCCTGTTGAAGAGACTTTCCCGAAGATCTTTTACGAAACTCTCCAGTTCCCTCATCAACTTTTTGTTTTTCTTTTCTAAGCTCTTCGGCTTTACAAGCTTGCTCGACAAGTACTACGAACTCTCGTATTTCAAGAACGCCAACGAACATTTTTATATCTTCATTCAGCCCATCCTCGAAGCGTTTACACATAATAGCCTCGGACGAAACACATTCCTGAGCGTATCTACTAAGTCTAACAAATTTTCGCTCGTAATCAGTAACTGACATAGAACCTTGCTTAAGCTCAAGAAATTCCTTCCGTTTTTGATCAACAAATCTCTGACTGATATACTTTTTCCGAAACTTAGTTTGGAAAAACTCCCAAGTTACTTGCTCTCGGGGCACAACAGAAGTCAGAGTACTCCACCAATAGTAGGCAGAATCGCGTAGCAAGGAGATAGTACACTTTAGGCATTCATCGGGTGTACAAGATAGCTCATCGAGTACCCGGATAGTGTTGTCCAACCAAAATTCAACTTGCTCGGCATCGTCGCTATCCGTAGCCTTAAATTCAGTAGCCCCATGTTTTCGGATTCTGTCAACTGGGGGCTTATTTGGCCTTATTTGGTCAGTTACCGGAGGTATTGTAGGTGCGGGGGTGGTATTAGTCGGGAATGGAGGTTGTGGAACAGCCGTATTAGTTCGAATGTATTGGTTGAACCAATCATTCATCACGCTATAGAAAGCTTGTTTAGCTTCCTCATTCGGGTTACTAGCATTAGGTTGAGAGTCCGCCGGCGCTGTCCCTTGTGCGAGAGCAAGCGCTACACTCTCAAGATCATCAGCTACCTCTCGGTCGGGATCAGGATCCATTACTATAAATAAACACATTTACAATTGTCAGAAATCACCACACTATCAAGTAATCACATAAAATGGCATGTATAGCTAGACCCAACGCATTACGGTAGTCCTAGAATCAACTAAACCGTAGCTCTGATACCAATCAAATGTAACACCCCGAACCCGAGACCGACACCGGAGTCGAACACGAGGTGTTAACAGACTTTAAGCCCCTTATAAAAAAATTTCCCAGACATTGCCAATCTGCATACTAGCCGCTTTAAAAATCATATCTTGAGTTTCACAACTCGGAATCCAGTTCCGTAAATTTTCCCTGAAACTAGACTCATATTCCCATCTACATATTTTTTTCTAGAATTTTTGGTCGGGCCAATTAGTACAGTTTATTAGTCAAAGTCTCCCATGTTACAGGGATCGACTACCCTGACCTTTGCGCATTACGACTTGGATATCTCCCTGTACAGGGCTTCAATACTGATGCCGTTTGTTTCTATAGAAACTAGACTCAGAGAGGAATCTATCCGTATATGGTATGACTCCTAATTATCTCTGGTTAATTTATAATGAATTTCCAAAGTCGAAACAGGAAATCCAGAAACCGTTCTGGCCCTGTCTCACGAGAACCTGAATATCTCTTAACATACTATCCGTATGATTGTTTCGTTACTTTCCTACGAAAGTAGATTCATCAAGGTTTGTTTACATAATTTATTCACTATTTAATTCCCTTCTTACTATTTTTAGTAATTTTCCAAATCTACATCACTGCTACTGTCAGCATCTGCCTTTAAGGTAGACTTTACCTATTTCATGGTTTCCATGATTCAACTAGCCCTTTTTGCATAAATAGCACAATTTATGAAAGTGATTAACCATCCCCATGGCCAATCCTTGTCAAGCATATCCACACCAAATGATTATAACAATATACTCAAACACATATAAGCCATTTTCGCATGGCTATCCAAAATTTATACAAGTCCAAAGGGTCCACGACCCACAACAAACGGGTAGTCCTATACATGCCATTTCGAAGTTCAACCAAAATTGTACCAAAAGGGGGCTTTGATAGTGTGGGCGACTTTGACCTGAAGATCCCGAGTCCGATAGCTGGAGAACCAAATCTATAAAACAGAGGAGCAATGAAACGGAGTAAGCAATTTATGCTTAGTAAGTTTTGAGCAAGGAATTCCATCACAACAAAAGTATAGCATTCATATAGCTAAACGGATAATTTCATATGCACAAATTTACGATATCGTACTTGCTTCACATTATCAACCCTTATGTACATACACAAAAGATCAACTCAGCCAAAGGCCGGTAGCTCGTTTATCAACTGAGCGAATACTTATTTGTAAGGGCTCAACTAAATTCAAGCACATACGAAACATACCTCAATGTTGGGATGTTTCGAGAGTATTAACTGGAATTTTACAGCAAGTTCATTCATTCCCAAATCACGTACCTTCGGAATTTAACCGGATATAGCTCCTCGTTCAAATGCCTTCGGGACATAGCCCGGTTATAGTAATTCGCACAAATGCCTTCGGGACTTAACCCGGATTTAGTAACTCGCACAAATGCCTTCAGGCTTAGCCCGGAATTAGTATCTCGCACGAATGCCTTCGGATCTTAGTCCGGATTTAGTAACTCGCACAAATGCCTTCGGGCTTAGCCCGGAATTAGTATCTCGCACGAATGCCTTCGGATCTTAGTCCGGATATTGTCACTTAGCACAAGCCTTCGGGACTTAGCCCGGACATCATCCAAATAACCATGCACATTTAACAATAAATCATGGCCCATTCGTATTTCATTTTCGTTAGCAAAACTCAAACACAAGACATTTATCATTCTTGCAAATTCGGCTCAATAGCCACACAAAGAGCATGATTTTAATTTGCTTAAAACATGATCTAATCACATCATAATTTAAGCTCTTTTACTCAAGAACTTACCTCGGGTGTTGTCGAATGATTCCGATAGCTATTCGACCACTTTTTCCTTCCCTTTATCGGATTTAGTTCCCCTTTGCTCTTGAGCTTAATTAAACAAATAAATTGATTTAATCATTTGAGCATCGAAAAGAGGAACACAAGGCACTTAGCCCATATTTATACATTAGACATTAAAGTCACATATGTACGGAATCATGAATCAAACTCAACATTTTAGCTAATTTTTCCCCCTTGGCCGAATATGCATGTCTATTTTGGGGCCGATTTCAACACTTAATACATTCTACAAGTATGGTCACTTGTATTGACTAAACACCCTTTTGTTTGAAGTTCAAAACTTGGCTAATACACACATATACACACTAGTAAAGCATCCTCTCCCTTTCCATCAATTTAACACATGCATTGCTCATTAACATGCAAAAGTTATATTCGGCCTTAGCACACAACTTGCTAGCTGATTCTTCTCCATTTAGCAACCAATGCACATATGTGCTCACTCAAAAATGCTAAAAAGGAGGTTTAAGAATCATCAAGCCACCATCACATGCATCATTAACAAGCTTCATATTTAGCATGCAATGGCATTAACACAAACTCCACCTAGGCTGAATCTTAACTCATCCTCATGCCTCATCACCACAACATCAAACATCAACCAAGAATGATGCATCCATGGCCGAGTGTCATTTCCATCACATAGCAAGATTTAGACCATGGGCTAGGTAGAACTCAAGCTAACAACTAAAACATGCATGCATCTCATGGAACATCATCAAACATACCTTAGCCTAGCTACATGCATGACCGAACCTCTTCAACCTTTCTTCTTCCTTCCTCCTTAAAATTTTTGGCCAAGGATGAACCAAAGGATGAGCATTTTTTTTTCTTTGTTTTTTTCTTTCTAGTTTCGGCTAAATGAAGATGAGAAAGGATGAACAAAAATTTTCTCCTTTCTTTTCTTTAGCTCACGGCAATGGGGGGGGGGAAACAACTACACACATTTTTTTTTTGTATTCATCATACTCCTTTTCATTATTTTATGCCCATGCCCCTTATTTTATTTTTTTCCTACATACCTCACTAGGCCAACATGTTCCCAACATGTTTCCACCCATAGCATGGCCAACCACTAGCTCAAATTTTGGGTAATTTGACATGCAAACCCATCATTTTCACAACATGCATTAATAGACCATTTTAAATTAGCCTATCATATTTTCACCATGTCTCATACCAACCCCTATTTAATAATTTCTCATGCAATTGGCAAAATTGGAGAATGAAACTTCCACATACTCATGTACACACATAATAAGCATAGAATATGGAAATCAATTATTTTTATGACTCGGTTTTGTGGTCCCGAAACCACTTCCCGACTAGGGTCAATTTTGGGCTGTCACAAATGCCATCCATTTAACACTAGTTGTGCATGCATCCTTCCATACAATGTATTAAGCCATGTATGTACTTGCATTAATGGCTCCTTCATGTATTCGGTCACTTTGTGGAACTTAACTCTTGGCCAAAAGGTTGCTTAGGGTTCACCAATAGCCAGCCCACCATGCATAAATTCATTCATGCATGAACTCTCATAATCCATGTACCTGGCCGTGCATGAATCTCATTTAATATACTCAATACATTCGGCTGAACCTACAAGAAACATGAACACATTAAATCCCAATGTATATTCAACTGAACATGTTAAGAGCATGAACTAGATATGATAAATGTCATGTTAAGCTAAACTAAACACATTAATTAAAGGCTAGCTAGTAGCATTAAGTTCGACTAGCTCAAACTAAGTGAAAACATTTAATGAACTTATTTGAGCTAGGATTTTCATTAATGAGCTTTCGTAAATTAATTAGTATAAAACTAAAACTTAGTTTAATTTATTGAAATGAAGAACGAGCTGAAAGTAAGCTCGGTTGAGCTCAAAAAATCTGAAATGAGCTCAAATGAGCTGAATTGAGCTGGACGGAGCTGGAGGAGCTGGAAAAGAGCTAGGATCAGCTTGCCAACAATGCATGGGTTCTTTGGATAGTTGCTTCAACTTGATTTTGTGAGCATTGGGCCTTGTTTCAAACCAAGGTGTTGCACTAGAAGCTAAAATAGCTTGTACGAAATGCTTGGCATGAGCTCGAGTTATGGGTCCTTTAGGCAGCTCAATTGAATCTTGGTTCGCACTTGTGGGAGCCCCGGGCGTGCATACGTCATTCCCCCCGTCTTCAAAGTGACTTGTCCTCAAGTTGAATGTTTGGATCACTCTAGGGCTGAAGTGATAGAAATCTCGAAGTATCATGGTTCGACACAATTCGACAATTCGAGCATGGCCTAAGTTCCAGGGGCCCAAGTTCAAAATGAAGCCTGATCTTAAATTTCAACAAGCTCAATTTAGCCCGATTATAGCTCAATGAGCTCGTTTGCTCATTTTTTCTAGTTTATTT
Source organism: Gossypium hirsutum (assembly GCF_007990345.1). NCBI lineage: Eukaryota > Viridiplantae > Streptophyta > Magnoliopsida > Malvales > Malvaceae > Gossypium > Gossypium hirsutum. The sequence continues at coordinate 72,373,699 of NC_053430.1, read as the reverse complement.
TAATTTAAGCATTTTATTAGTTGCTGGAATAAATTAATTGAGTCTAGTTAAATTAAATTAAATCAGCTCAATAATTTGGTTGTGTTATTTTTAATAAATTAAAATCTGGACATTTTTAATTTTGTTTACATGTGTTAGTTAAATTAGATAATTTGCTTAGCTCATAATTATGTTTAGCTTAATAATTGGTTTTAATATGTTCCTGTCGAAATTAATATTTCTGAATTGGAACATGTTTTAATTTGTTTTAGTACAGCCATTTAACTTGTCTTAGTTTAGGACACATTTATTTCTTGTCCAGCCGAATGTGGTTTAAATTTTCTGCCAATTTAATATGTTCAAAGCTGATTAATTTTGGTCTAAATGTGCAGCTATTTTCGACATTAAAGAAGCAAGCATACCGAATTTAATGTGCTTCTTACTACAGCCAAATTAATTAGTGAACAAGGCATGGACGACACATTAATTGAGTTGCTGGTGCATAGGAGTATGAAACGTGATTAATGCATTAAAGAGCTGCTAGTGCATGAATAGTCTAGGAGCAAGACACGTGATTAATGCTTGAAGGCTGCTGGTTAGTGTTCCCAAATAGCCATTCGGTCAAAAGGTGGCTGAATATTCAATGTTCCAAGCTGAATTAAAAGGCCAGCTGCTGTTTAAGTTTCTCTAGGTGCTTTTTCGGGAATAATAAGGGTCATGGCTGATTATAATTAATTCCATTCAGCTGCTCACATTTAGCTTCTATATCTATTGACTATTGGCGTCCTCAAGGAGACATATTTAGACTTTGCTATTTATATGAACTTAATTGTTCTAATGAGAATTCAATTCTCTTTATTCACTTTAGGACTGATTTGACTTATCAAGATTTCGTCTTGTGACGTCTATCTTTTCTTTGTTTTATTCCAAACTTATCACCTCCGGTGTGGCGTTCAAAATATATCTTTGGTTCCTAACTCTCTATAGTTAGCGGGTCAAGATTCTCTTGTCGACCTAAGTGCCTATTTTAATATTCAGGTCAACTTTTCCTATAACGTTGGTTCAATCTTGGCCTTAACCGATTTTCATCCACCTATCACCAAAGTTTCCTTTAACCTTTTTTTTTTATCCCTTTGATAGCCATTTATCCATTTCTCTTTCAGCCTTCTTGAAATCAAACCATCCACTCACTTCCACATCCATTATGAAACTAACCATTCGAACTTATCTTCCTTGTGTTCATCCCCAATTTTGCAAATCGTTCAAACTTACCTAATTTATCGATCGGGCAACTATTAGGACTCAAATCATCCCGAGGTGAGCTCGTATCATTTGGTATCAGAGCTAGTTAAATTGAGGTAAGTATCAACGTTTTTGAAAGTTTCAGTATCTTATCTTTAAAAAATTTTTAAAATAATTCATGAAAAAAAAATATATTTAGTTGAAGAGTAAATAAAAATATCAAAAATAGTGAAAAAAGGAATCTCAAAAAAAAGAGAGAAAAAAATTGAAATAAAAAAATGTTCAGTTCCCTTGTCATTTGATTTAAAAAAAAAAGAGTTTTCTTGATAGTGCTGAAAGCTGTATTCATCTTTTGTAAATCCCGATCATCAATTTCTTGCTACTATAACCATCTACCCAAACGGCCACACCTTCACCTTTTATTTTTATTTATTTATTTTTTTCTTCTATCCCTCCCTTGTCCTAACATCAATTCCAACCCAAACCGATTATCATTTTTGTAAGCCGACTCCACATCGACGAGACCGTTAAGCCTAAGTAGTCCATCGTGAATCGAGAGAAGAGAATAGAGTGGAAAAAAGCACGAGTGTGTGGTGAGACTAATCGAGTGCGAAAAAGCCAAACGTGTGCATTTTTTTTAGAGAATTTGTGAAGTTTTTATTTACAAATTTTTTCGTTTCTATTTTTAATCACTTTCCTTTTCCTTCACTAAAATCATGAACCAAGAAGTGTTTTCAGAATTCGATTATCAATATTTGATGAAAGAGATGCGTAGAATTGTGAAGTCTAAGTTTGACAAGTTGCATGAGCATTTGGATCGAATCGAGGAAAGAGACCAATGAGAATAACTTTCTTTGAGTCAAAAGGTGGAATCAAGGTCGTCATGGAGACCTACATCTGATGATCATTCGAGAAGAGACTCATACCGAGATTCTTATCCAACAAGAAAGCAGAGACAGTATGAAGTAATCCCCGAATCTGAAATCTTTCAAGATGACAAACGAGAATGTAGAAAATCCTCTTCAAGTCACTTGAAGTTTTCATTTGTGGAGAAATCTTCACGAAAAGGAGAACATGTTACGTCTAAGTATTTGCCTACGGATAGTCATTCTCGAAGAGATTCATACCATGATTTCTATTCTATTAGGAATTCAAGATGAAGCAAAGCAAACTTCGAGTTTGAAGCCTATTACAGTGACGAATGAGAAGGTCCCAGAAAGTATTCATATGCACAAAGATACTCATCCACGGGGGAACGCTTGCGAAGAGATGATCGTATTTCGTACACGGATCTTTCATACTTTTTCCAACAAAAAGACTCTCGTCTTGATTCTTCTATGTTTTCTTCCTCTTGTAATGAGATTGAAAAATCATATGAGAAGGAAAAAGAGAGTGTAAGAAAAGAAAAAGAACTTGAACAAGAAAAGAAAATTGAAAAAGAGATTGAGCGTGAGTCTTTGAAAGAAACAATTGAAAAAGAGAAAGAGCTTGAACATGAATTTGCAAAACAATCGAGTAGAGAAGATAAGAGAAAACAAGAAAAAGCAAGGAGTGTTTTAACTAACTCTTCTATGAGTTCTCCTTGTATTGTTTCTTCTCAGGTTCCTGAAGATTCCATTGACAAGCTACAACTTCAATATCTTTCCGAAGAGAGACGATTTTGAATGATCGAGAAAGGTAATATCAAAAAATGATATTCTCCCTCAAGAGCTTAAAGGCAAGCAAGGTAAGGAGTCTTTAACAATTACATCACGACAAACTGATTTGAACATTGTTGAAAAAGGTACTGATGACTTAATTTCCGAAAGATCACCGCTCACTATGTCGATTAATTTCCATTCTCTGATTATTGATGATTTTGTTTTAAAAAGTGGTATGAAAAGTTTTTCTTGTAATGAGTATGGCATTGGCAAGCTTGTTGATGAAGTAAGATTAAGTTGGTACAAACAAAATTTGATCTTATGTGATAAAGAATGGTCACATAAAATGCCTAATTTGTTTGTTTGTGATGGTTATGTGAATTCTCTATATCATTGTGCATGTTTGTGTAAGTCTGATCAAATGGGGATTACGATGTATCAGTGTTTGAAAATATGCATGCTCAAATTTTCTTGGTCTCACTTGTGTGAGTTGTTGATGAAAGAAAAGCCATTGTCTCTTGTAACAATGAACGACCAAAGTCGTGTGTTTAAGCCCAGAGCAAGTCATCTTAAGTTGTTGCCAAGCAAAGGTGAGCATCATAATTTCTGTTTAAATAAATGTGTGAACAACTTTTTGCTTACTTGATGATGTGTTTCTAAATTTGAAAATAAATTCGTTGTACCGTGATAATATGCGAATGCAAAATCAAATATTTGATTCTAGAAATTGCACTACAGTAGGATTTGAAGGATTCGAGCATGTCTTGCATGAGTTTAACTTGCTATTGTTTCATATTTCCCCTGTGTTGTTCTTAATGAAACCTTCAAGTCGAAATGAAACAATAATAGAAAACTTTGCTTCCGACACCAGAGATTATTGTCTTACCTCCTTTGGTATTAAGTCATCCAAAGGACTTGAATCAAGTACTTTTGTTGTCCAAAACCATAATTTGCGAGTGCTTAATGGTTCTGTTCCAACGATTATGCTTGACCTTTTTATCCATTGTGAAATAGTAAGGTCGTTTTCCATATTTGACCCTGGTATTTGTTTTTACAATAAATTCGTGAATGAGATTGAGAAAAGTTCTTTAGAGATTTTTATTCCTAGTGTCACTAATTTGGTGTATTCTTTTGTAGGTGACACTTGGAGATGGTGTCCCCCTAAAGAGGGAGGGCGTGGAAATAACTCATTTCCTTTTCGAACCATTTGTGGTTCCTTGGATTTTGGAAATAATTTCGTACCGATCATGAACAAGATGGTTTGTGCTCTTGGAAATTTTTTTCGAGCAAGTGGCCCGATTTGAGGACAAATCGTCTTCAAGAGGGAGGGAATGATATGAATCTCGACGTATCATGGTTCAACACAATTCGAAAATATCGAGCATGGCCTAAGTTCGAGGGGCCCAAGTTTAAAATGAAGCCTGATCTTAACTTTCAACGAGCTCAATTCAGCCTGATTATAGCTCAATGAGCTCGTTTTCTCGTTTTCTTCTAGTTTATTTTAATTTAAGCATTTTATTAGTTGCTAGAATAAATTAATTGAGTCTAGTTAAATTCAATTAAATCAGCTTAATAATTTGGTTTTGTTATTTTTAATAAATTAAAATCTGGACAATTTTAATTATGTTTAAATGTGTTAGTTAAATTAGTTAATTTCTGAGCTCATAATTATGTTTAGCTTAATAATTGGTTTTAATATGTTCCAGCCGAAATTAATATGTCTGAATTGGAATATGTTTTAATTTGTTTTAGTACAGCCATTTAACTTGTCTTAGTTTAGGACACATTTATTTCTTGTCCAGCCAAATGTGATTTAAATTTGCTGCCAATTTAATATGTTCAAAGCTGATTAATTTTGGTTTCAATGTGCATCTATTTTCGACATTAAAGAAGCAAGCACGCCGAATTTTAATGTGCTTCTTGCTACAGCCAAATTAATTAGTGAACAAGGCATGGACGGAACATTAATTGAGTTGCTGGTGCATAGGAGCATGAAACATGATTAATGCATTAAAGAGCTGCTGGTGCATGAACAACCTAGGAGCAAGAAACGTGATTAATGCTTGAAGGCTACTGGTTGGTGTTCCCAAATAGCCATTCGGTCAAAAGGTGGCTGAATATTCAATGTTCCAAGATGAATTAAAAGGCTAGCTGCTGTTTAAGTTTCTCTAGGTGCTTTTTCGGGAATAATAAGGGACATGGCTGATTATAATTAATTCCATTCAGTTGCTCACATTTAGCTTCTATATCTATTGACTATTGGCATCCTCAAGGAGACATTTTTAGACTTTGCTACTTATATGAACTTAATTGTTCTAGTGAGAATTCAATTCTCTTTATTCACTTTAGGACTGATTTGACTTGTCGAGATTTCGTCTCATGGCGTCTATCTTTCCTTTGTTTTATTCCAAACTTATCACCTCCGGTGTGGCGTTCAAAATATATCTTTGGTTCCTAACTCTCTATAGTTAGCGGGTCAAGATTCTCTTGTCGACCTAAGTGCCTATTTTAAGATTAGGGTCAACTTTTCCTATAACGTTGGTTCAATCTTGGCCTTAGCTGATTTTCATCCACCTATCACCAAAGTTTCCTTTAACCTTTTTTTTTTATCCCTTTGATATCCATTTATCCATTTCTCTTTCAACCTTCTTGAAATCAAACCATCAACTCACTTCCACATCCATTGCTAACCATTCGAACCTATCTTCCTTGTTTTCATCCTCAATTTTGCAAACCGTTCAAACTTACCTAATTTATCGATCGGGCAACTATTATGACTCAAATCATCCCGAGGTGAGCTCGTATCAGGAAGATAAAAGAGCTGTCAGAAATTTGAATAGGAATCGAAATTTGACAACTATTAGTTTCATCATCATGAAAGAGTAAAAACTTGAATACAAAACAAACTAGAAACGAGCCAATCCTTTTTGTTTGACGAACAAATGAGGGATTGTCTTTGGTGAGGTAAAGGTTGGGTCTTACCTTTTCAATTTGACTATCCATCTTCGGCAATAAAAATGGTGTATGAATCACGTGAAAGAAATATCCATAAGTTGTCCATAAATTTTTCAAACAAACAAACTGTCCAAGCATAATTGTATCAAAACAAATATGATTCATATAAGCCAACGTATTCAAAACACCATTTTCACAAGTGAATGGACGGAACGTCTTACAAGGTAATGCTTCATTAATCAAAGAATAGCAATTGACCACATCAATGGATGGAACCTTTTTCGGATGCAAGTCATGAGCAAAATCATCAATTCGAGTCGAATAGAATGGCCTAAGAACTAATGAAAACTCACTTTGCTTACCATTGGGACTAGGGAGATGAAAATCAGTTTTACCCTTTTCAACCAACATAAACCTTCTTTCCTCGGAAAGGTATTGAAGCCAAAGCTTTCACATGATCCTTGAGAAACCTGAAATGAAGAGTAAACACAAAAACAATTCACACTTTCCAAAGTGTCTCCTTCACAAAAATGATAGATGATAGTGTCTCCATGGTTGGTGAACTCGAAGGGACATGCTGAAATGATATTCACCAATTGAGCGTATGAATTGATACCAGGATCAAAAGGATGAGTTGATCTTACCTTTTCGAGATGAAACAAGAATTTCATGTACAGCAACGTAAAATGATCAAGGAACGTTTTAAGTTGTAATCAAAATTGCCAAATTTCATTTCCTTAATCAAAGACCAGGCATCATACAAATTGTTCGCATGAAGTTTAGGGTGCTTGAGTTTCCCACAATACAAACCAAAATAGTAAATTCCAGGTTTGATCACACAAGTTTTTTACGTATTCCAAAGTGTAGCAAAGGTTTCATTTTTACCATTAAATCAATCATGCTGAACCAAAAGAGTTTGTGCACATACAGAATCAAACAATCAGACCTCTTTACGTTCACTAGAACAGATGTGCACAAATTCAAAGATTTCACACAAGGCTTTAAATAATTTGCATAATCATCACATTCAACCAACTTAAACATTTGTCGTGAAAACCAGTTATCATTCAAGATTATATTTCGTGTTTGTCGATCTAGACGAACAACGTCAATAGGTTTTTCATCACAAAACAAATCTAGAGAACATCTCCTCATACTTCCACTTAGAATGAGTTTATCAACCATAAACAAAGGATAGCAATTAACAACGTCAAAAATAGGTGATCTTTTAAAAACTAAGTCATCGAAAATTTTATTGACAATTTTCAAACCTATTTGTTGTGGCTCGATTGCTAAAGATTCCTTACCTTTAAGCACTTGTGGTTGGATTCCACCATCGACCTTACCTTTTTCAATCAAATGGAAGCGTCTCAAATCAGGGAAGTATTGTAGTTGGAACTTGTCACATGATTCTTCAGAAACCTGAAATTGATAAATAGCATAAGGACAACTCACATGTGGGTTAGTCGGAATACTCCTCACTTTTTCTTGCTCTCTTGCATCTTTTTTTCTCATTTCTTTTTCATCGACAAAACTCGTTTCTTACTCAATATCTTTTCTCTCTTCAGACTCAATTTCTTTTTTAATTTTCTTTTTCTTCTCACATTCTTTTTCACTCTCGATCTCTTTTTCTTTTTCACTTTCTTTTTTAATTTCATTTTTCTTTTTCTCACTTTCTTTTTGCTTTCTTTCACACTGTAACACCCCAATCCCGTATCCGTCGCCGGAATAGATAAAGGGGCATTACCAGTCTTGAAACTCATATCAGAACAGTAAATTTTTTTTTTTGAACATTCCTTTAGATAAGTACTAAAGACAGTCAGGGATACAATTTAAACTTCTATAAGTACACATTCAAAAGATGCCATTTTCGCATGGCTTATATACATTAACCAAAATATCCTCTCACTACTAGTCTATTCTATACATGCCATAAGATAATCCAAAACGTAGTAGTACCAAACAGTGGATAGTGATAGTGTGACTAGTTGCTGATGATCCCCGAGCCTGTAGCTTCAAAATGAGATCTATAAAACAGAGGAAACAAAGTACACGGAGTAAGCATTATAGTGCTTAGTAAGTTTTAAGCAGTGTCAACAGATAACAATCAAATTATAACATAGTTTTTCGTATTTTTATTTCACTCTTCCTTCGGGCATACCATCCCTTTACCGAATATGCACATCTCATCATATGTAATAGGCAGATAAATTCTCACTTGATAGTGACCTCTTATGATCATAGGTACATTACATTTTTTTTTTGACTTTCCACATTGACCAAATGCACAATAATCATAGAACAATCTTATTGCTTTACTCACATGTGCATCACATAACGACCTTGTGATTTAGTCTAAATCAAACTTAAATATAATCTCAAAATACATACCTGACCAACTTAACGCGTTGAACGTATTTATTACCAATTGTTACTGTGAAGTTATATAATCTTACGCTTTACTTGAATCTTCAGCAAAACCTTTAGTTCGGGGCTTACCTGGACAAAATCTCCACACGTAGTCATCAGGTCTTTAGAGCTCGGATATAGTACGAGCACGAAGCCTACGGACATTAATCAGTGATAATATTCTCGCATAAAGCCTGCGGGGTTTTAACCCGGATATAGTACTGACACAAATGCCCTTCGGGACTTATCACATTTATACACTTTCACATCCATCACGTTGGCCACTCGGCCCTATCACATATATACACTTTCACATTCATCACATCGGCCATTAGGCCTTATCACATATATACACTTCACATTCATCGCATCGGCTATTAGGCCTTATCACATATATACACTTTCACATTCATCGCATCGGCCATTAGGCCTTATCACATATATACACTTTCACATTCATCGCATCGGCCATTAGGCCTTATCACATATATACACTTTCACATTCATCACATCGGCTATTAGGCCTTATCACATATATACACTTTCACATTCATCATATCGGCTATTAGGCCTTATCACATATATACACTTTCACATTCATCACATCGGCCATTAGGCCTTATCACATATATACACTTTCACATTCATCACATCGGCCATCACATCGGCTATTAGGCCTTATCACATATATACACTTTCACATTCATCACATCGGCCATTAGGCCTTATCACATATATATACACTTTCACATTCATCACATTGGCCATTCGGCCTTATCACATATATACACTTTCACATTCATCACATCGGCCATTAGGTCTTATCACATATATACACTTTCACATTTATTCAAATATACTTCACATACCACATATACTATCATGTACAGACTTGGTCTTGGCCGAATCTACATCCATCACTTTCCAATGAATAATTCAATTTTACGCCATACTATCATTTCATATTCGAATACTCATAAACTTACAATATCACGATTTAGAATTCAAGTATGGGTTTAATCAATAGCTTATGAGCAACTAAAACAAGTTTTATCCATGTTTACAACAAAATCACATATTCACTACGAGCTATTTTCCTGAGCAATGGTCACTAAATTATTTATAACCGGAGCTACAAGACTCCAAATCACTTGCCGTTAATTTTCCCTGAATATAGACTCGTATATCTTTCATCCATAAAATTTTCAGAATTTTAGGTTTGGCCAATCAATACCAGATTTTTCTTAAAGTTTCCCCTGTTTCACTATTTGACTAATCTGACCAGTCTTCACTACGAATCAAAATTATCATTGTACAGAATTCAAAGTATGTTCTATTTGATTTCATTTGAAACTAGACTCATTAAGGAGTCTAAGCATATAAATTTTATCTTGTAACCATTTTTGTACAAATTATAGTGATTTTCTTAAAACAGAACAGGGGATTTCGGAGTCATTCTGACACCGTCTCACACAACTTTAAATATCTCTTTATAGGAAATTCCTTTGCTTACACGGTCTCTTTTATAAGAAACTAGACTAATTAAGCTTTGATTGTATATTTTATTCAGCCTATAATTCCACACCAAACATTTATAGTGATTTTCTAAAGTCACGTTACTGCGGCTGTCCTGAGCAAATTATTACAATTTGCTCCTAAATTTCCAAGTCCAAACACTTAGGAACTTACCATTTGAGTTTAAGACATATCATGGCCACATCATATCTTATTAAATGAACTCATTATATCCTATTATAGTTGAATTTACTCAACATTTAGTCACTTAAAACTTACCTCGGATGTGGTCGAACGATTTCGGCGGCTATTCGATCACTTTTTCCCTTCCCTTATCCAACTTTGGTCCTCTAAGCTCTTGAGCTAATTCAAATAAATTTAACTTATTAAAATCTCATTATGCTAGCTTATGGCCGAATATGACAAGGAGTTTGATAGGTCATATGGCCACCTATAGCTCAAACACAAAATGGTCATACGCATTTTTAATCACATTGAGCAATTTAATACAATTAATCTAACATTTCCTCATGTGCACCTTTATGACCGAATACATGCAACACCAAGCTATCTATTCATTCATGTATGCATCTTATTTAAGCATGTATATCCACAATTGAATTCATCATATAAATATCTATGATTTCACTCAAATAATCTCATTACAACACACGGTGCTCCAACCATTATTTAAATTCAAAGCTCGGCTAGTACATAACACCATGATTTTGTCCTAATTTGGAGAGCCAATAATTTAAGTATTACAGCAGCATATTAATTAGCTAAGTACCATAAATTTGTCCTAATTTGGACAGCCAATAATTTACAGCATTACAGCAGCAAATTAATTAGTAATAAACTATCTTAAGTTCAATTTTAACTCCCTCATGCAGCAACCAGACAGCATTCAAGTTAACTTCCAACATTCGGTCAAAGCATTTAAATAAAAGAATATGCATGCTAAATTTCCAGCATTTGGACAACATTTCAACTTGAAATTTTTCAGCCTTTCACCTTCAATATTTCGAATATTCAAAAGCAAAAAGAAGAGTACAACTAATCAATTAAAATTTTTGAACATAATTCAAGGTATATGTTCAACTAAATATTCATGTTAACTCATAATCAATAAGATATTAAGTAGAAAATAAAAACATTATTAGCATGCATGCTATCTACATACAACAACCATTCGACTTCCATCTATTATCAACCCTCAATACACAAAACATCGAAACCAACATCAAAGAAATATAAACATCCATGACCAAATGTCATCTTCATCCATTTACAAAAATTTTGCCATGAGCTGACTTCTATACTTGATGACCACTCCAAATATACAAGGATTTTCAATGAAAGAGAATTAAACATACCTTAATCTATACATTCACCATAGCTGAATGCCCTAGCTTCATTTCCATTTTCTTTTCTTTATGGTTTTCGGCAAAAATGCAAGAAAGGATGGATGTAACTTTGTTTTTATCACCATCTTCTATTATATTTCATTTTAATAAGCCAATTACTAAATTAATCTTTGTAATTTAATATCAAAACCTTTTAAATGGTGGTCCATTACCGTCCACTTACCTATGTAGTGGCCAAATATCATTTAATAATTATATTTCTTCTTTCTTTCTCAACATTTGGCAAGCACAAGGAAAGGATGTATGGCTTCCCCTTTTTTTATTTTAAAGTTTAAACCATTAACTATTATAATATAATATATAATGCATATATGGCTATTCAACCATCATCATGGCCGGCCACTTGCATAAAAATGGGGAATTTGAAATGCAAATCCCCATATTTTAAGCCATGCAATATTTGACCACTACACTTCAACCTACCACAATTTTAATATTTTTCACATAAGTCCTTTTTAACTCAATTCACATAAAAATAATCAAATTAATGCATGAAACTTTCACACATGCATTTACTCACATTATAAACACGTAATATATCTTTTAATTTCTTATAGGACTCGGTTTCGTGGTCCCGAAACCACTTTCCGACTAGGGTCAGTTTAGGGCTGTCACACACACTCTTTTTCTTTCATTTCTATTTTTCTTTTAAATTCTTTCTCACTTGCTTTTTCGCTTTTATTACAAGAGGAAAAATACAAGAAGGAATCAAAATGAGAGACTTCTCGTTGAGAATGAGACGAGGGATCTTCATACAGACGATGATCATCTATTCAAGATTTATTCTTCATGGATGAATAACTTGGTGTACATGAAGATCGACTTGTGTTTTCTTGTTTGCCACCATAATAGGCTTCAATCTCGAAACTTGTTTGATTTCGTCTCAAATTCCTTGATGAAAAATAATTATGATATAGGTCTCTTCCCAAATAGTCATTGGACGATGTTTTCTTGAAAGTCTTGAATCTATCCCTTGACTTAGGGAACTTTGCTCTCATTGGGTTCTTGCTCGATGATCTCGCTTTTCTTGGATAGGCTTGATCTTTCGGTAGAGCATGCACTCCATATCTTTCAACAAATACTGAAATTCAAATTCTAAAAATTCTTCTCGCAACATGATTTAGAAAAAAAACAAATGATTAATATAAAAAGATGAAGTCCTCACCACAAACCTCACTATTTCACTCGAAAAGAAAATAATGGATGAGCACGTCACTCGTGTTTTCACTCGTTTTTAGGCTTTTTCAACTCTCAAATGCTCTCACATTCTCTAGACTTTTACCACTCGTACTTACTCTCGTAACCTCGTAGTTTGTTTCGTTGACTCGTCTTGGTACTTTGGGGCTGGCTTCAAAATCGGTTACAAGGGATATGATGTATTAGTGTATGGGTAGGCTAAAAGAAAATTTTTAATGTAGTGTGGCATTTTGGGGGGGTAGAAAGTTGATGAAAAGAACACGAGATGATCGAAACAAGATATAAACAATAGAGAAGAATTTGAGCCTCTCTTTTTTTTTAATTTTGTATTTCTTTTTTTTTGTTTTGTATTTTTTTAATTCTTCACAATACCACTATTACAATAGAAAGACAAAATTACAACTTGGGAATTTTTTTAATTCGACTTTTTTTTTACAACAAACCTATTTCGGTCTTGATTCAAAAGTCGACGCCTCCGTTTTACAAGCTCTGGTACCAAATGATGTGATCCAGCTCGGGTAATAGAGTCAAATCCATGTAGTTGCTCAATCGTAAACGAGAAGAGTTGTTCGTGCCTCAATCTAGGAAGTAGAAGTGAATGGATTCGTTTAATTAAGCAGAAGGGTTTCAAATAAGTGTAGGAATAGTGATATATTCGGCTAAGGGAAGCAAAGATGGATGTAGGATTGGTGGTTCGGTATTGGTGATAAAAGAAATAAATTCAAAAGATGGGAGTGGATTAACGAACTTAATGTCAGGAATGATTCAACACTAAAAAGTGTCACCCCGGTTCCTATATTGTTAAGGTGGAAAAGGATGGAATAGAAGATAGGTGAACGCCACACCAAGAATGGTGATAAGTTCAAACAAGGTCGATTGATGCCACTAGCACAAACTAGATAAGTCTTTCGAAACTTGTACAAGATACGAGAGGAAGCAACTTCATAGAAATAGAGTTTCATTAACAAATTTGGAAAAAGTCCCTCTTACATGAAATGAGCAAACTATTTATAAGTCTAAGATGCCTATTGATATTCGGCATCTATGATGTTCACACTAACCTAAATTCTATTCACATTTGTATTTAACATGTTCACACAAAAGCATTAAAATTCAGTTCATGCTTGGAGATGGTGCATGAATTGGCCGAACCATCATGTTGCTTCACTTGATGCATTCATGCATACTTAGCCTAGAAGAAAAGCCATTGTTCATGAATGTGCAACCCTTTAATACTCCTACATCTCCCTTGGCCGAATGAGGCTTGAATGTACCTTGAATACTTGAATGGACATCTTGGATATGCATGGTACATGCGTGAAACGTCCCAATGCATGTTCTTCCTTAATTATAGTCCATGAATCTTCAAATACATGTACATAAAATAGCCCCCACTTGCATGAACGTCCCCAATACATGGATTCCTTCAAATGCCATCCATTGAACACTAGTTGTGCATGCATCCTTCCATACAATATAGTAAGCCATGTATGTACTTGCATTAACGGCTCATTCATGTATTCGGTCACTTTGTGCAACTTAACTCTTGGCCAAAAGGTTGCTTAGGGATCACCAATAGCCAGCCCACCATGCATAAATTCGTTCATGCATGAACTCTCATAATCCATGTACCTGGGAGTGCATGAATCTCATTTAATGTACTCAATACATTCAACTGAACCTACAAGAAACATGAACACATTAAATCCCAATGTATATTCAACTGAACATGTTAAGAGCATGAACTAGACATCATAAATGTCATGTTAAGCTAAACTAAACACGTTAATTAAAGACTAGCTAGTAGCATTATTTCGGTTAGCTCAAACTAAGTGAACATTTAATGAACTTATTTGAGCTAGGATTTTCGTTAATGACCTGTCGTAAATTAATTAGTATAAAACTAAAACTTAGTTTAATTTATTAAAATGAAGAACGAGCTAAAAGTAAGCTCGGTTGAGCTCAAATGCGCTAAATTGAGCTAGACAAAGCTCGAGGAGCTGGAAACGAGCTAGGATCAGCTTGCCAATAGTGCATGGGTTCTTTGGATAGTTGCTTCAAGTTGATTTTGGAGCATTGGGCCTTGTTTCAAGCCAAGGTGTTGCACTAGAAGCTAAAATAGCTTGTTGGAAATGCTTAGCATGAGCTCGAGTTATGGGTCCTTTAGGCAACTCAATTGAATCTTGGTTCACACTTGTGGGAGCCCCAGGCTTGCATACATCACAAAATTTAAAGAATCAATAATCAACTCTTTAAATTCTTTTAATTGATATGTTAAATCTTCTTTGTAACAACCCCTTGCTTAAAACCAAAAATGACTTGAACAGCCACTTCATTGAATGTGTAACAGCATGTAACGGAAAACACTTGAAAAGTCTCTTTATTGAATTTGTAACGGTTGTGAGCTGAAGAGACACCTATAATAAACACATTAAAATGAACTTATTAAACACAATTAAACACTAATTAAACTCAAACACATTAAACACTTAACTTCAATAAATGAACTAAAACTTATTCTTTAGTTATTCTAACAACTAGTTTAATTAATCAATAAATTATCCTAGTAACTAGATTAATTAAAGAAATATTTATTAAATGAAGTCCAATAATAACTCAATTATTAAAACTAAGATGAGTTGAATTAAAGACCAGCAACTCATTTATTAAGCTAAGATGAGTTATTAACTAAGATGAACTCAATTAACTAAAATGAACTCAATTAACTAAGATGAGTAATTTATTCAAGCAATTAATTAAAAATAAAGTCCAACAACCCAAATTATTAACAAACTAAAATTAAACGTCTCATTTTGTACTTGGGCCCCTTGAGTTTAGGCTAATCTCGATGTCGTCGAGATGTATCGAAACATGATCAATCGGGATCGCATCATAACAAAAAAAACACTTGAAAAGTCTCTTCCATTAAGTTGTAACAGCCTTGAAATGTAACGGTTGTGTGATGTGATCCAGCTCAGGTGATGGAGTTGGGTTCACATTAGTTGCCCGATCGTCTTCGAGAAAAGTCGTTCACAAAGTTATCAGATTGTTTGTAACGGCTTAAGAGAATGGATATTAATGAAATATGTTCAAAGTGGGCTACGTGTAAGATAGTAGGTTCGGCTCGATAGAAACAAAGTTAGAAGATATGTGGAAGGCTCAATTTTAAGATAATGGGATAAACAAAGAAGGAAAATGAAAATGGATAAGTGAACTTAAACTTTAGGAGCGATTCAACACTAAAGAGTGTCACCCAGTTCCTATATTGTTTAAGGTGGAAAAAATGGATGATAGAGGGATAGTTGAACGCCACACCAATGCTTGGTGATAAGTTCAGAAACAAGTTTGGGTTGAAGCCACTAGTGAGCTAGATAAGTCACTCGAGACTCATACGAAATTGGAGAGGAAATTATCCTCACAAGAACAAATGTTCATTCAATAATTTGGAAAAAGTCCTTCATACCTGAAATGAGCAAACTATTTATAAGCCTAAGATGCCTATTGATATTCGGCATCTATGATTTTCACACTAACTTAAATTCTGTTCACATTTGTATTTAACATGTTCACACAAAAGCATTAAAATTCAGTTCATGCTTGGAGATGGTGCATGAATTGGCTAAACCATCATGTTGCTTCACTTGATGCATTCATGCATACTTAGCCTTGAAGAATAGCCATAATGCCATGAATATGCAGCCCTTTAATACTCCTACATCTCCCTTGGCCGAATGAGGCTTTAATGTACCTTGAATACTTAAATGGACATCTTGGATATGTATGGAACATGCATAAAACGTCCCCATGTATGTTCTTCCTTAATTACGGTCCATGAATCTTCAAATACATGTACACAAAATAGCCCCTCACTTGCATGAACGTCCCCAATACATGAATTCCTTCAAATGCCATCCATTGAACATTAGCTGTGCATGCATCCTTCCATACGATGTATTAAGCCATGCATGTACTTGCATTAATGGCTCCTTCATGCATTCGGTCACCTTGTAGAACTTAACTCTTGGCCAAAAAAGGTTGGTTAGGGATCACCAATAGCCAGCCCACCATGCATAAATTCGTTCATGCTTGAACTCTTATATTCCATGTACCTACCCGTGCATGAATCTCATTAAATGTACTCAATACAGTTGGCTGAACCTACAAGAAACATGAACACATTAAATCCCAATGTATATTCGGCTGAACATGTTAAGAGCATGAACTAGACATCATAAATATCATGCTAAGCTCCTAGGAAATGTTTCGAACAAGGTTTGATTCTGTGAGCATTGGGCCTTGTTTCGAACAAGGTTTTGTACTAGAAGCGAAAAAAGCTCCTAGGAAATGTTTATATTGCAATCGGCTCATTAGAACTTCAAATGGCTTGAGGAGCTCCTTGCTTGAACTTGGTGAGCTCCGGGGCATGCTTACATCATTCCCCCCTTCTTCAAAGCGACTTGTCCTCAAGTCAGGCAACTTGCTCGTGAAAAAGCGTTTGTCGTCATAAGGCCCTTGGTTGTCGAATGGGGTAGCATGGCTCACAATAACCTGAAAGTCACACAAGATTCAAAAAGACAAGATATTAGTCACAAAGCCCCACCTTGTAATAATGTGTCGTTTCAAAGTATCATTGTCATAATAAAGAAAAGGATTAGGGACATATCAAATTATGAACTTACAGACTCGCACCAAATCCTTAGTCCAAACTAGAGCACGTAAATCATTGTCGGATTCAAAAATAAAAGTGGATCTTACCTTGTTCTTTGTTAAAAGCAAACTAGATCCATGAAGCATTTGTGACTCAAAATTTTGAACAACAAAAGTCCACAACTCAAATTCTATGAACAACGATATAAAATCAAAAATTGGACTTAACATTTGCAACTTTTCACAAATCCATAACTTTGTGTTTAGATTTAAAGACAAAACATCAAATAAGCACAAATGGTTTACACATCCATTCACACGAAATTTAGAAGGCTTGATTTCAATTATTAATGATCCAAAGTAACAAAGCTTTCAACAGTTAGAATCTCAAAAATAAAAAAATCCTTGAATCAAATCCCTTGATCATCAATAAAGAACAATAATCACCGGGATCAAAAATGAAGTTTTTGCTTACCATTTCACATTGACTTAAATATTTATTAGCTATCAACATGGTAGGAACATGAAACAAACTAAAGTTATAAGTATGCAAATTATGTTCGAACCCCTTAGACCATAGCATTAAACAACCACCATCAAAATCAAATGAACTAGGCATTTTACACGTCAACAAGTTATCGAACATTCGAATCATTTGCAAATTAGACATGCATGTTTTCAAAAATTCATATGCTTCAAATCTCATCCACACATTTTCTCCACAATCAAGCAAATAGAAAGGTTTATATAGCTCATTATCTTGAATAACCAAACCTTGCGATTGCCAATTAATGATTACTTCACCAACATACTCGTCAACAACATATTCTTTATGAGTAACATTTTTGTTATCAACACTTGAATCAAACAAATCATTACTAATCAAGAAAGAATAATCAACCATGCCATGGTACAAGTGCTTTTCAAAACCTGAAATATTAACAAAGTTTCCGTCAACAATCGAATGAGGCTGATGTGTTTTAAAAACTTCAAAACTCATACCTTCCTTACCTTTTGGCAAAGTCGAATGAGGATCATTGAAAATGTTACCTCTTTCAATCAATGTAAACCTTTTTTCCTTAGAAAGGTATTGAAGTCAAAATTCTTTGCTCGGATCTTTAGAAACCTGAAATGGAACAACATGAGGAAATCTCACATGTAGGTTAGTAGGAACACTTCTCACTTTTTCTTGCTCTCTTGCATCTTTTTTTCTCATTTCTTTTTCATCACCAACACTCGTTTCTTGCTCAACACTCGTTTCATCACATGAATTCCTTCAAATGCCATCCATTGAACATTAGTTGTGCATGCGTCCTTCCATATGATGTATTAAGCCATGCATGTACTTGCATTAATGGTGATAAGGGCGTTGTTCGGTGAAAACAACGTTCCTTATAAGTTGCGGATCTAGGATTGAAGCAAACACTTCTCTGCAAACAAAAACAAGACATGATAGATGTCTAGGCTTAGAAGGATCTTAAGAACAAGAAAATAAACAAAGAAAAAAATGAAAAGAGAAAGGGCTAGAATTTCTTGCAGATTTGAATCAAGGTTGAAGATGAATTCTTGAAGCTTCATACACGGCAGCCTTGAACATTCAAAGATGACAGAATTGATGTAGAATATTGCTGGGAATTTAGAAAAATGAGGAACTCAGAAGAACTCGTACAATATACTGAACGAACCCGAATCGAATCTGTTCTTTGTCAATGGACTTGGACCCACTAGATACCAATGTAGGAACCTGAAGTATCAAGTAAAATTGACACAACAAACACAGTCTGATATGCCAAGAAAGTTCGGTGAAAAACTGAATTTTGGGAGAAAATTTCACAAAGATTATATTTTATTCAAAGTGTCTACCTTTTTACTTTGTTTTTACACATATATATATGGATAACAATTCCTTGTGTGGCTGAAAATAGATGATTTAAAATTCAAATTTTAAACTCCTAAAATAGGAGGCATTGTATAGCAGCCTTTTATTTGAAGTTTGAAATTCAAACACAAACTACTTGATCTTATCCTTGAAATTGACGTCAAGTAAGAAAAATGAAGGGCTGCTCCAATTCGGCCAATAATGTACTCACTCATCTAAGCTGCCACGCGGATGTGTGAATGACTGGATGCCACTTGGGCTGCCACATGTGCACTGGTACACTCCCCGACTTGTAAATCATTATTCAGCTACGTCTGGACTTGCCAGCTGAAGTTGAGTTAATGGAGATGAAATTGAGCTAACGGAAACTGAACTGAGCTAGAACGAGCTAGCTACAAGTGGAGTGAGCTAACATGAGCTGGTGTAGAGTACTCTGAGCTATCTTGAGCTGAAGATGAACTAGTGTAGAGTACTCTGAGCTAACTCAAGCTGAAGATGAGCTGCATATACACTCTTAAGCTAGTGTCCCTTCGAATACCTAATCCAAAAGGCATAAACACTTATCAAAGTTTTTGTAGACTTAATGGAACATAGTCTAATAAGTTGTAAATAAGGGCATACTTATTTATTAACACCCAAACAACTTAGAAACAATACAAACACTATCAAACCAATCCCAAAGCATACGTAGCATAATATATACATACTTAAACACACAGAATGAGTTGTATAACCTAATTATGTCACATATCAGCATGCAACACATTATAAAGCCTATGTTCTAAGGCATAAACATGATCGAATGAATTTGGAATTGTAGCACAAGTAAGGAAAAGAACTTCCCTGAATTTGTTTGCCTTAGAGCGGGTAATAGGTCCCAATGGTAAGACCTCCAGATCAGTCTCCTTGATTGGCATGGATGTGCTCACATTATTCCCCCTTCTTGAAAAGGATTTGTCCTCAAATCTGTAGAATCTTCATAAGGGGTTAAATCAGAAACATTAAATGTGGCACTCACATTATATTCTCCTGGCAAGTCTAACTTGTAGGAGTTGTCATTCACTTTTTCCAACACCTGAAAAGGACCATCTCCCCGCGGTAATAGCTTGGACCGCTTTTGGGTTGAAAATCGTTCCTTTCAGAAATGAACCCAAACCCAATCTCCAACATCGAAGGTGACTCACTTTCTACCCTTGTTTGCTTGCTTTTCGTATTGATGAGTCCTTTTTTCTAGGTTCTCCTTAACCTGTTGATGTAACTTTTTCACATATTCTGCTTTTGCTTTACCGTCTCTATTCATCACCTGTTTCTATGGCAAAGGCAACATATCTAGAGGAGTAATAGGATTAAAACCATAAACAACCTCAAAAGGTGACATCTTAGTAGCAGAATGTACAGCATGGTTATAAGCAAATTCAACATGTGACAAACAATCTTCCTAAGTTTTTATGTTCTTTTTGATGATGGAACGAAGTAAAGTAGATAAAACTCTATTAACAACCTTAGTTTGTCCATCAGTCTGGGGATGACAAGTGGTAGAAAACATAAGTTTCGTACCTAGTTTGCTCCAAAGAGTCCTCCAGAAATGACTCAAAAACTTTACATCCCTATCAGAAACAATTGACCTAGGTATACTATGCAAACGCACAATATCTCTAAAGAACAAGTTAGCCACATTAACAGCATCGTCGGTCTTATGATAGGTAAAAAAATGTGCCATCTTCGAGAACCTGTCAACCACAACAAATATACTATCTCTATCTATCCTAGTTCAAGGCAATCCCAATACGAAGTCCATCGAAATATCAGTCCAAGGGAAATCTGGAATAGGTAAAGGTAAATACATACCATGTGGTGAAACCTTCGATTTGGCTTTCTTACATGTCACACAATGTTCACAACACTGTTCAACATTCTTGCGCATCTTAGGCCATAATAGATGCTCCTTCAATATCTGTAACATTTTGGTGACTCCAAAATGACCCATCAATCCACCTTCATGTGCTTCATGGATCAATATATCATGCATTGAACCCTGTGGAATGCATAACCTACTTTATTTGAAAAAGATAACCATCATGCCTGTAGAACTTTCCATCTGCACCTTTCTCACAAGCATTATACTTATCTCTAAAATCGAGATCATCAGAGAATAACTAACGAATATATGCAAATCCAATCAAATGTGAATCAAGATAACTCAAAAGTGCCTATCTGCGTGATAATGCATCAGCAACGACATTATCTTTTCCCTTTTTGTATCGAATGACATAAGGAAAAGGTTCTAAGAATTCAACCCATTTAGCATGTCATTTGTTCAATTTATGCTGACCTGTGATATATCGTAAAGCCTCGTGGTTAGTGTGGATCAAAAACTCCTTAGGCAACAAATAATGCTACCGAGTCTCCAAAGCCCAGATCAGTGCATACATTTCCTTGTCATAGATAGGATAATTCAACATTGCTCTACTAAGTTTCTCACTGAAATATGCAACGGGCCTCTTTTCCTGTGACAAAACAGCACCTATACCAACCCTAAAAGCATCACATTAATTTCAAGCAATTTATCAAAATCAGGTAATGCTAAAACAGACGCTTTTGTTAAACATTCCTTAATTTTTAGAAAGGTGTCCTCTTGTTCTTTACCCCATGAGAAGACTGAATTCTTCTTTATAATCCTAGTTAAGGGGGCAATAATAGAAATAAAATGGGGAACAAACCGACGGTAGAAACTAGCTAAACTGATACGAGCTCGCCTCGGCTTGATTTGAGTCGTATGTAAGATGCCCGATCGTCTACGAGAAAGTGTTGATAAGAATTGGATGGAGAAAGTAATTTCGTTTTAAAGAGGCTTGGATGTCTAAGTTAGGTTCAAAAATGGTTAATAAGTTTAGGATATTTGGTATGTAATATCCTGATTTTTGGCCTAGTCGGAATAGTGGTTTCGTGACCAAAAAATCCGAGATAGAAATAATTATTTTATGATTATTTTGAGGTCTATGATATGATTGCATGATTGTGTGAAAATTTCGTGAAGAAATTTTATGCATAAAGTGCTTAAATTGAAATTAGGGACTAAATCGAATAATTTGTAAAACTTGCATTCTAGAAGTTTCTAGTATGAAATTGTTTTGAAATATTAATTAGGAGGTCTTAAATAGAAATTTTACCAATTTCTAAGTCTATGGACAAAAATTGGACATGGATGGAATTTTTGGAAAGTTTAGTAGTAAGGGCATTTTGGTCATTTAGGGGTAAAATGAATTAAAATACAAAATTAAAAGCCAATTTTGCTCATCTTCAACCCCATGGCCGAATATAGCAAGGAGAAACCATGGCTAGGGTTTTTCAAGCTTCCAAGCTCGATTGTAAGTCCGTTCTAGCCTCGTTTTTAATGATTTTTACGTTTTTAGAATCCCGGTAGCTCGATTAAGCTTATGCTAGCAATAATTCAACCTAGGGTTCATATTTGGAAAAATACCCATAGGTGAAATTTGTGTATTTTGGTGTTTTATGATAGAATATGAGGTTTTAAATTATGTTAGACAACTTGTACTACTCGGTTTTAAGTGAAAACGAGCAAAAGGGCTTAATCGGTAAAAATACCTAATAGTCATAAGTACATGTTAGAGTGAGAATTTGATGTTACCATAAAAGGGAAAAATGATTAGCATGTCATAAAACATAAGAAAATAGACTGAAGTTTAATTTACGAGCTTTGGGGAAAAAGTGTAAATATGCAAAAGTTTAGGGGCAAAACTGTAATTTTGTCAAAATATGATTTTGGGTCAATTTGAATAATGTGAGTCCTAATTAGACTATATTTTAAATGATAGAGCAAGGAAAACTAAAATTCGGGCTAAAATGGGGAAAATACCAAGTTGTGGACGAAATGGTAAAAGTAGCCATTTTCGCATACAAGGTAAGTTCATGTGTAAATGTAGTAACATAATTGTCATTTTAAGCAATTTAATGTTGTTTATATGATATGATGCTGATTATTATCATGAAATATTATGCTTTGTGGTTATTGTTGAATAATATGTAATTATGTGAATTACTTGATGAGTATGAACTATCACCGAAGTATCAATTACTTATGGATGCAAACGCCCGAGCTCATTGAGTTGAGTCTAAGTTCACTTATGGGCGGGTTACATGGTAGCTTGGCTACATATGTGGCACTTATGTGCAAACTTTCCATGTATCCGAATTATATTCCGATGTGTTCAACGGGTAAAATTCTACTCAAATGGAGGAATACTCGAGATGAAAGGGACGTATTGGTAAGTGTTGTGAAATGAATACTTTGAACAAGTATGTACTTAACCCTCGGGTTGAAAACTCGATATAACAACAATATGGTAAGATGATAAATGAAAATGTGATATGAATGTCTCGGTGATGATTATGCAAATGATGTTTTATGTTTGCTTATATAGTTATGTTACTTGCTATTTGCATGTGAACTTACTAAGCATTTATGCTTACTCCCTCCTTTTCATTCCTTGTAGCGTTGACAAGCCAGCTCGGAAATCGGGAATGGTCGGAGGCACACTCACACTATCCGTATACCATCTTGGCATAATGGCTTGTATATTTTGAGTATGGCATGTATAGCATTATAATCATTTTGTATATATGGTCTTATGATATGGTTATTGAGTGGTATGGAAATGCTTGGTAATGATTAGCCATTGGAATGGCTAATCATGATCATATTTGGTGTTATGTATGCTAAATTGCTAGCTAATCCATGGAAACCATGAAATAGGTAAAATTTACCATAAAATAGATTCAGACAGCAGTAGTGACGTGCGTTTGAAAAATCACTAAAAATAGTAGAGATACAATTAGATGATGAATAATATATGGAATTGAAGAATTATGAGTCTATTTTCATATGGATGGAACAAAACAGGTATATGAGTTATATTTTATGAGATGTTTAATTTTTTGTGAAACAGGGCCAGAGCAATTTTTGGATCCCCTGTTCTAACTTTGGAAATTCACCATAAATTTTTCAAAGATAATTAGAAGTCATAATTTATATGTACAGATTCCTTATTGAGTCTAGTTTTATTAGAAGCAAACGGTATAGTCATTGAAACTCTGTACAGGGCTATATTTGATTTGTAATACACAAAGGTCAGAGCAGTCAAACTCTGAAACAGGGGAGATTTTAACTAATAAACTGTACTAATTTGCTTGACCAAAAATTCTATAAAAAATTAGTAAATAGATATATGAGTCTAGTTTCAGGGAAAATTTACAGAATTGGATTTCAAGTTTCGTAACTCGAGATATGAATTTTTAACCGACTATGATGCAGATTGTTAGCTTGACTGAAAATTTTAAAAATAAATTGTTTGAGCTGTTTAAGTAATGAATTAAGTCTATTAACACCTCGTGTTCGACTCCGGCGACAGTCTCGGGTACGGGGCGTTACATGGTAGGTTGTTTTAGTTCCGAAAAGGATCAAAATAGGGTTGATTGGAGTACTTGGGAATGGATGAAAATATGGAAAGATTGTACCTAAGAACAAGTTGAATCGATATTAGCAAATATCGACCTGAGACTTATTAGTTCTTAAGATGGGATGGTTGAAATAGAATGGACCTCGACCCACTATGTAGGCAGATAGGAACCTCGATATAAAGTGTTTTTAATGCCACACTAAAAGCTAATGATAAGTTCAGTTTCGTAAAAGAAATAGGTTGACGCCACTACTAGGTAGATAAGCCAACAAAATCTTAAACGAGACTTAGAGAAGAAAATTCTCACAAGAACAAAGGTTCAACTATAAATTTCGGAAAAAAGTCCTTTTACAAAGAAATGAGTAAACTATTTATAGACTAACATGTAGTAGCCAAATGGACTAATTGACTAACTTAGAGGCTAAGCAAATTCAGCTAAGAAGCACCTAGAATAATCTAGAACAAGTTGTTTAATTTGCTAAGGCTAGATTCAGCTGATAGGAACTCCATTGGACGGCGTCATGTATAAGCAAAGCATCTTGGATGAATGTGGAGACTTGGAAGCTTAATATTTTGTCTAGGTTTGGCCATGGGATGCATGAAGCTTTCAAGAGGTGTCTCTTGGCCGAATAGGTGCATAGAAACTCCAAAAGTTCTCCCACATAAATTCGATCATGCATGGAACTTGGAAGGGAGCTTCAATCTGGCCATACATGAACTTGCAATAAATACCCTTCATATATGCATGTGTACCATCCAAAGGGAATGTATTCTTCATAATCCAATGTATGTAATTAATCTTCCATGTACATGAACATAATTCCTCCAAGCATTGAACCGAACCATGCATGAATCTTCTCATTCATTGGACAAACCCGTACATGCACCTAGCCTTTAATGCACCTCTACATTCGACTGAACCTTGGTTATTTGGAGAGCCATAGCCGAATAGACACATAGGGAACACAAATGGGCAGCACACCAACATAATTTCTTCCATGCTCCATGCGTCCCAAGCTATGTACCTACATGAATTAAAATCAATTCAGTAAATCCCATGTGAACACTTTCAATTCGGCATAAATGTGAACAAACTTTCCAAGCATTAATTCGGTTATTACACAATTAAAACATGTAATATAAAACATAATTTAATTCCTAATGTGAACTTAATTAAAAGTATAGTTAATTTATAATAGCTAATTATTGAGCTTATTTAAGTAAAAAGTGATGCGAGCCTAGCCGCGTCATGTTACAAATCAACTCGGCAACATCAAGCATGGCCTAAGGTCGAGGGGCCCAAGTGCAAGATGAAGTTTGATTTCAGTTCAATGAGCTCAAATAAGCTCATTTCCAGCTCAATGAGCATCGTTTGTTCTTTCTATGAGATTAATTAGGCCCAAACTTAGCTCAAAGAGCTCAAGCCTAGCTCGGGCTAATTTAAGCATTTTATTAGTTGCTGGAATAAAATTAATTGAGTTTAGTTAAATTAAATTAAATCAGCTCAATAATTTGGTTGTGTTTATTTTTAATAAATTAAAATCTAGACATTTTAATTATGTTTAAATGTGTTAGTTAAATTAGTTAATTTGCTTAGCTCATAATTATGATTAGCTTAATAATTGGTTTTAATATGTTCCAGCCGAAATTAATATGTCTGAATTGGAACATGTTTTAATCTGTTTTAGTACAGCCATTTAACTTGTCTTAGTTTAGGACACATTTATTTCTTGTCCAGCCGAATGTGGTTTAAATAATTTGCTGCCAATTTAATATGTTCAAAGCTGATTAATTTTGGTTTAAATGTGCAGCTATTTTCGACATTAAAGAAGCAAGCATGTCGAATTTAATGTGCTTCTTGCCACAGCCAAATTAATTAGTGAACAAGGCATGGACGACACAATAATTGAGTTGCTGGTGCATGGAACAACATTATATAGCTGTTGGTGTGAAGAACAACATTAAAGGAGTTACCTAGCATGAATGGCCGAATTTAATGCAAGGTGCACTTCCCATGGATGGCCTAGGAGCATGAAACGTGATTAATGCTTGAAGGCTGCTGGTTGGTGTTCCCAAATGGCCATTCGGCCAAAAGGTGGCTGAATATTCAATGTTCCAAGCTGAATTAAAATGCCAGCTGCTATTTAAGTTTCTCTTGGTGCCTTTTTGGGAATAATAAGGGACATGGCTGATTACCATTCAGCTGCTCAAATCTGGCTTCTATATCTATTGACCATTGGCGTCCTCAAGGAGCAATTAAGCTACACAAGCCTATCCAGTTGGTCAAAGCAATATATTTAATATCATGCACCCTCTTTGGCCGAATATTACAAGATTTTTCAGCTCATTAATTTTTTAGCTGATGAGGAAACTTTAAGGAACTTTCTTGGCAACTTCTAAGAAAATTTCAACTCTTCTAGTTGGATTACAAGGTGACCATTCGGTTTTCTAGGTAGCTGGTCAGCTCACCTTTATTTTAAATGATTCCAGCTGCAAGAAGACACCTTGGAAGCTGTCCAAATATGTTCTCAAGGCTGGAGGAAGCATCCTAGAATTTTGCTGAATTTTTCTGGAAATTTCTGCTCATTTAAAGGTTGAATTAAATGACCATTTAGCTAGTTTTTGAGGCCATTCGGTTGACCATGTTTTAGGCTATAAATATTTCTTAAATTTCATTTGTAAAGTTGAGACATTTTTTTTAACTTTGCTAATTATATATTGTCTTATCGAGACAATTCTCTTTATTCACTTTAGGACTGATTTGACTTATCGAGATTTCGTCTCGTATCGTCTATCTTTCCTTTGTTTTATTCCGAACTTATCACCTCCGGTGTGGCATTCAAAATATATATTTGGTTCCTAACTCTCTATAGTTAACGGGTCAAGATTCTCTTATCAACTTAAGAGCCTATTTTAAGATTCGGGTCAACTTTTCCTATTACGTTGGTTCAATCTTGGCCTTAGCCGATTTTCATCCTCCTATCACCAAGTTTCCTTTAACCTTTGTTTGATCTCTATGATAGTTATTTAACCATCCCTCTTTCAGCCTTATTGAATCAAACCATCAACTTGCTTCCATATCCATTACGAAACTAGCCATTTGAACCTATCTTCCTTGTTTCCATCCCCAATTTTGCAAACCGTTCAAATTTACCCAATTTATCGATCGGGCAACTATTACGACTCAAATCATTTCGAGGCAGTTCGTATCATTTGGTATCAGAGCTAGTTAAATTGAGGTAAGTACCAATGTTTTTGGAAGTTTTGGTATCGTATCTTTAGAAAAAAATTTGAAAAAAATTCGTGAAAAGAAAAAGGAAAAAAATATTTAGTTGAAGTGTAAAAAAAATCAGAAATAGTGAAAAAAAGTATCTCAAAAAAAAGAGAGAAAAAAATTGAAATAAAAAAAATTGTTCAGTTCCCTTGTCATTTGATTTTCAAAAAAAAAAAGTTCTATTGATAGTACTGAAAGTTGTATTCATCTTTTGTAAATCCCGATCATCAATTTCTTGCTACTATCACTATCTACCCAAACGGCCACACGTTCACCTTTTTTTTTTTTGCTTCTAGCCTCCCTTATCCCAACATCATTTCCAACCCAAACCGATTATCTTTTTTATAAGCCGACTCCACACTGACGAGACCACTAAGCCTAAGTAGTCCATCGTGAATCGAGAGAAGCGAATGAGTGGAAAAAGGCATAAGTGTGTGGTGAAACTATTCGAGTACGTAAAAACCAAACGTGTGCGATTTTTTTCTTTCCTTTTTGAGAGAATTTGTGAGGTTTTTATTGACGAAATTTTTCATTTCTCTTTTAATCACTTTCTTTTTCCCTCATTAAAATCATGAACCAAGAATTGTTTTCAGAATCTGATTATTAATATCTTATGAAAGAGATGCGTAGAATTGTGAAATCCAATTTTGACAAGTTGCATAAGCGTTTGGATCGAATCGAGGAAAGAGACCGACGAGAATGACTTTCTTCAAGTCAAAAGGTGGAATCAAGGTTGTCACAGAGACCTACATCCGATGATCATTTGAGGAGAGACTCATACCGAGATTCTTATCCAATAAGAATGCTGAGACGAAATTCAAGACGAAGGAAAGCAAACTTTGAGTTTGAAGCCTATTACGGTGACGACTGAGAAGGTCCGAGAAAGTATTCATATGCACAAAGATACTCATCCATGGGGGAACGCTTGCGAAGAGACGATCATATTTCATACACGGATCTTTCATACTTTTTCCAACAAAAAGATTCTCATCTTGATTCTTCTTTGTTATCTTCCTATTGTAATAAGATCAAAAAATCATGTGAAAAAGAAAAAGAGTATGAAAAAAAAGAAAAAGAACTTGACCGAGAAAAGAAAATTGAAAAAGAGATTGAGAGTGAGTCTTTGAAAGAAACAATTGAAAAAGAGAAAGAACTTGAACATGAGATTGTGAAAGAAACGAGTGGAGAAGACAAGAGAGAACAAGAAAAAGCGAAGAGTGTTTTAACTAACCGTTCTATGAGTTCTCATTGTATTGTTTCTTCTCAGGTTCCTGAAGATTCCATTGACAGGCTACAACTTCAACATCTTTTCAAAGAGAGACGATTTTGAATGATCGAGAAAGGTAATATTGAAAATGAAATTCTCCCTCAAGAGCTTAAAGGCAAGCAAGGTAAGGAGTCTTTAACAATTACATCACGACAAACTAATTTGAACATTGTTGAAAAAGGTACCGATGACTTAATTTTTGAAAGATCGCGCTCACTTTGTCGATTAATTGTCATTCTCTGATTATTGATGATTTTGTTTTAAAAAGTGGTATGAAAAGTTTTTCTTCTAATGAGTACGGCGTTGGCAAGCTTGTTGATGAAGTAAGATTAAGTCAGTACAAACAAAATTTGATCTTGTGTGATAAAGAATGGTCACATAAAATGCCTAATTTGTTTTCTTTGTTATGGTAATGTGAATTCTCTATATCGTTGTGCATGTTTGTGTAAGTCTGATCAAATGGGAATTACGATGTATGAGTGTTTGAAAATATGCATGCTCAAATTTTCTTTGTCTCACTTGTGTGAGTTGTTGATGAAAGAAAGGCCATCGCCGCTTGTAACAATGAAGGACCAAAATCGTGTGTTTAAGCCCGGAGCAAATCATCTTAAGTTGTTGCCAAGCAAAGGCGAGCATCATAATTTTTGTTTAAACAAATGTGTGAACAACTTTTGCTTATTTGATGATGTGTTTCTAAATTTGAAAACAAATTCGTTGTATCATGATAATATACAAATGCAAAATCAAATATTTGATTCTAGAAATTGCACTACAGTAGGATTTGAAGGATTCGAGCATGTCTTGCATGAGTTTAACTTACCATTGTTTCATATTTCCCCTATGTTGTTGTCAATGAAACCTTCAAGTCGAAATGAAACAATAATTGAAAACTTTTGTAACACCCCTATAACCCGTATCCGTCGCCGGAGTGGGTTATGAAGAGTTACTAATCCAAAACTCAACATTTGTGCATTCACATTTATAGAAGTTCATTAGAAATTATATGCATAGCCAAACACAATCAAAGATCAAAATTCAAACTTATACCGACATTCAAAAGTTGCCATATTCACATGGCTTATATACAAAGACATCTCAAAATATCATTCACTTAAGTCTATTCTATACATGCCATACTAGCTCCAAAATATAGTAGTACCAAAATGATAGTTAGTGTGACGAGTTGCTGACGATCCCCTCCTGAGCAGGTGACTGGAGTCAACAATCTATAAAACAGAGAAACGTAACAAACAGAGTAAGCTTTCATAGGCTTAGTAAGTTTTAAGCAATGCAAACAATTAAACTCAATTATACTTCAATCATTCAATTTCTCAAGAGGCCATTTTCTAGGTATATTGTCATTTGGCCGAATATACACAAGAGCATAATGCACAATTAGCATTCTTATTTCTCTTAAATAAAATGCATATATCATAAATAAATCAAATACTTTCACAGACTTTCACATCTTGACCGAATGTATCATGATCATAGATGTAATTATAACATTTATTCACATAAGTATCACATTATACACTTATGATTCAATTCCAATCAAACTCACATATAAATACATAATACGTACCTGGCCAACTTAACGTATTGAATATATTCATTTGTCCTTCTAACACAAGGTATCTTAGTCTTAGACTTTTATCAAATCACCGGCATTTAGCCTGCTAGGTTTTAAACCCGAGTTCATTCACCGGCATTTTGCCTGCTAGGCTTGAAGCCCGATATCATTTCACCGGCATTATAGCCTGCTAGGCTCGAAGGCTCGAATAGTATTTCACTGGCATTGTAGCCTGCTAGGCTCAAAGGCCCGAATAGTATCTCACCGGCATCATAGCCTGCTAGGCTCAAAGGCCCAAATATTACTATACGATATTCAAATCAACAAGTATCATATAACGCAATCACACCAACTTAGGCACAAACATAATTCGAATATATCATCCTACATTTATTCATATTTATTTCATTTCATCATTCACACTTATCATTAGGTAGTTTACACATAACATCCCACTCATATTCATCTATCACTTATTATTTGATCATAAAAACATATCACATTTTAATTCCATATTATAATTGCCATTCGGTCATATACATATATTACAAGTAATACTTAATTCTCATAATATGTAATGTCATTATCGAATATTATTTATGTTTATCTACTTAAAACTTACCTCGAATATTTTTGAATAGTCTCAGATCGGCTATTCAACTACTTTCTCTTTTCCCCTGTCCAACCTTGGCTCTCTAGGCTCTTGAGCTAATTCAAACAAAAATTTAACTTATTAAAGTCCTACCATGCTAGCTTATGGCCGAAAATAACAAGAAATTTAATAGGTCATATAGCTACTTTTAGCTCAAAAACAAAATGGTCTTACACATTTTTAATCACATTAAGCAATTTAATACAATTTATTTAACATTTCCTTATGTACACCTTTATGGCCGAATACACATATCAATTAAGTAACTTACCTTAACACATAACCCACATAGCCAAAGTACATATAACCCTAATGACTGAATATGTATATCATCAAAGTTCCTATGATTTAACCCTTAAACTTCATAGCCAAATATTCATTGTATATCTAGCTCACATACACAAACACAAAACTCATATGGCTTATTATATTTTATATACATATCTCACCCATATAATCGAATATATAACACATCAAATAGATATTTATTCACGTTCCCTTAACACATATTGATCAATTAGTCCTTGCATCAGCCTTTGACACATTCGGTCATTTAAGCAATAACCTATTTAACATTCAAGCATTTTATACTAAAATTCCTCCCAAGGTCGAATTCATATACAACCTTTAAAACTCATACAAAGTTTATATTTTAAATAATTTATACACACTATTAACCTAATATCAATTAACTAAGCACTTTAATAAATTTTCTTTAACTATACACACATTCGGCAATGACAATGACAATTTAACAAACCTTAAATCCAACTTATAATTGTGCATATCTCATTCAAAGCATCCACTCCAATTTATCATCCAATCATCCATATCCGAATACACATTTTTCTTTCATTCATTCTTAACAAAAATTTTATCAAGCTTAAATCTCCATTCCATCATTTTAAAATGCAAACATTACTCAAATGTTATCTAAGTTCACATTCGGCAACTACACATACACAAAAGCCGATTTTCCTATCATCTAAACCACCTATATGAACATTAAACTAGCTCAAACTTCACCCATCCACAATTACTCATTAAAACATAAAGACAACAACCATTCCCTTCAAATTCTTCCATAGCCGATTACTCATATCACCACACAATTCAAAATTTTGACATGGGCTAAGTAATAGACTTGGTAATTAGCTTAAAATATGCTAAAATCTCATAAACTAACATGACAGTGGTCGAAAAAGGGGGTCGACGTGGGTAGAGCAGCGGTGGAGGGAGAAGAAAAAGACAAAACAAAAAGGAAAGGAAAAAAATAGGGTTTTAGATTAAAAATAGTGACACAGTCGTGTAGAGGCCTGTGTTGGGCCACACACCCGTGTCACACACCTGTGTTCCACTCCCTCAAGCTGTGTACAATTCAAATTTCAAGCACATTCTTCACACGGCCTCGGACACACTCATGTGTCCAAGCCATGTGGCACACACAGCCGTGTATGTTGTCCTTCGCTTCTCCCACACCCGTGTAAGAGGCCGTATGGAGCACACTGTGTAACAGCCCAAAATTTACCCTAGTCGGGAAGTGGTTTCGGGACCGCTAAACCGAGTCACCGAAAGGTTTGAATGTGATGTTTATTGTCTAGAATATGTAATCATGATTGTGTGAAAATTTCAAGCTTCGATTTAGTCGATTACATGTGAATTTAGTCAATAGGACATATATGAGAAAATTTTAAAATGTGATAGGTCAATGCATGAGGACCTATTAGTGCATGGGGAAGAAAAAGGGGACTTGCATGTCAAATTCCCCCTCCCTAATATGTAGTGGCCGGCCATGCTATGGGTGGAAACATGTTGGGAACATGTTGGCCTAGTGAGGTATGTAGGATAAAATATAATAAGAAGTATGGGGAATAAAGAAATGGAAAAAGGAAAGGATGTGTGGTAATTGTTTCTTTCCTCCCCTTTTGCCGTGAAAGTAAGAAGGAAAAACAAAAAAAAAGTGTCCATCTTTCTTCATTTCCCCTTGGCCGAATGTTCTAAAGAAGAAAGAAAAAAAATTTGTTCATCTTTTATCATCCTTGGCCGAAAATGCTAAGAAGAAGGGGGAAGGGGAAGTAAGACATTCGGCCACTCCTTCTAGTCTTGAATAAGGTATGTAATGCATGGTAGCTTTTGGAAATTGTTGAATGTATTAAGCTAGTTACTAAGTCCCTTACTTAGCCCATGTTCAAATCTTGAATATTGTTGGTAACATGAGCAATCGGTCATCTTAAGTCACTATTAAGGTAAGGAAGTATGTACTAGCTTTTGAAATTTTAGTTGATATTGAGTGAGTTATCAAGTGATTTTTGTAAACCATGTTGAAATTTCGATTTTGGGGGTGAGTATGGTTTTCGGCTATAAAAGATTAATAAGGGTGATGATGGTGTTTCATGCTAAACTTAGATGAATAATGGTAGTTGCTCACATCTTGATATCTATGAGTTCCTTTCTTGGTTCTACCATAGACCCCCAAAGTATATGTTTATTGGGTGTTGTTGGAGGTTTATGATAGAAGCTAATGAGTGAGAGTTTGATAGGTACCATGAGGTTAAACTTCATGAGATTGTAAGCTTGTAAGTTGGATGATGAAATTCATGCTTTGTGAAGGTAAAAGGAGTAGAAGGAGCATTCGGCCATGAAGAGAAAAAAGAGAGCAAAGGGGGAAATTTATGATGAATTAAGTGTTAAATGGAATGAAAATGATATTATATGGGGGTATGTATATTCGGCCATATGAGTAAATATATAGATGATGTTAAATTTGATTATGTATAATGGGCATTAAGATGTGGAACATAAGAAATGTAGTATATGTGGATCTACATGATGTTATAGTTGACATTGTGCATATACACATGCATTCGGCCATCTAATTGAGTATGAAGGTGGTGTTAAATCTAATTGTGATGCCCATTCCGAAGTATATATATATACATATATATATACATAAGTATGCCATTGTGATGTTACCTTTAATTATGTGTGTAATCGACTAAATGGGTAATTAGTGTGGATGGTTGCCGAATATACAAACATACATATGCATGTGTAATTGAATTATGAATGTTTAACAAGATGGTTAAACTAGTTAAATTATTGATTAAGCTCAAG
Organism: Gossypium hirsutum; assembly: GCF_007990345.1. Taxonomy (NCBI): domain Eukaryota; kingdom Viridiplantae; phylum Streptophyta; class Magnoliopsida; order Malvales; family Malvaceae; genus Gossypium; species Gossypium hirsutum. The sequence goes on along the minus strand of NC_053430.1, from coordinate 72,339,452 downwards.
GAGTTAAAGGAGGTGAATCGAGCAAAGGCAAAGAAAAGGTCATCGAGTAGCCGAGTTGGAACCGTCTTACCCAACACGAGGTAAGTCATTAAGCATGTAGTTGGTATTATTTCAATGGTCATAATGTTATGTATTGATGCTGAATGGAATGAATAAATATACATATATATATATGCATGTACGTATGTGATGATGAAATTGTTGAATGAAAGAAAAGAGGTAAGATGTACTGAGTTGTTGATCTCGGCACTAAACGTGCGGGATAACCATTTATGACCATGAGATTGGCGCTAAGTGCACGGGATTAAATTGTACAGCACTAAGTGTGCAATTTGACTATGTTGCACTAAGTGTGCGAAATGAATATGATGCACTAAGTGTGCGAATTGACCATGCGGCACTAAGTGTGCGAGTTTGACTATGTAGCACTAAGTGTGCGATTTGATTACGTAGCACTAAGTGTGCGAGTTGATTTTATAGCACTGAGTGTGCGGACTCAATATACATTCGTGAATCATTATGGACACTATGTGTGCGACACTATTAAGTCGATCGCGGACAGCGGATCGGGTAAGTGTCTTGAGTACATGGCTAATAGGTGCTATGCTTATACTTGGTGTTGAGCTCGGTAAGTTTGAACCTATGTGACAACTATACTTGAAGTCACGTACATAAAATTTATCGTAGGATGGGTGAAAGGCCGTTTAGTCGTTTGATTGTAACGAAAATAAATTGATTTATGAAAATGCTTCAATGTCCTATTGATGAGTATATGGAATGTGAATGCATGAATTGATATGAAATTGAATCGATAGGTTGGAGGAACTATGGTATGGTTCGGAATGGATGGAGTAATTAGCCTCGTTCCATTTTGTTTTCTCTTGTGATAATGTTATTGATGGATGGTAGTGCATTGCTTATGACTTACTGAGTTATAAACTCACTCGGTGTTTCCTTGTCACCCATTATAGGTTGCTTGGACTCATCTATTTTTGCGGGGTCAGGCCGTCATCGAAGTCATCACATCGGATAGCAAGTTTTGGTACTTTCTTCTTAGTTGGCTTAGAAGAACATTTTGGCATGTATAAGCTATTACGTTGTGTTTGAACTTTGGCATGTAAACTTTAAGCCATGCGAAAATGGCACGAATGTTCGATTGAGTTGGTTCAAGGGTAGGCATGAAATGGACCTAGTTACTTTCGTAACAGATGCTGGCAACAGCAGTGTCATGAGATTGAAAAATCACTAAAAATAGTAGGAGTGGAGTTAATTGATGAATAAATTATGTAATCGAAGCCCGATGAGTCTGTTTTCATGAGGAAGTGACGAAAAGATCATATGGGCAGTATATTAAGAGATAATCAGATTTTTGTGGGACAGGGCCAGAACGGTTTCTGGATTCCCTGCTCCGACTTTGGAAATTCATAATAAATTAACCAGAGATAATTAGGGGTCGTACCATATATGTACAGATTCCTCTCTGAGTCTATTTTTCATAGAATTAAACGGCATCAGTATTGAAGCCCCGTGCAGGGAGATATCCAATTCGTAATGGGCAAAGGTCAGTGTAGTCGACCCCTGCAACATGGGAGACTTCGACTAATAAACTGTACCAATTGGCCCGACCAAAAATTCTAGAAAAAAATACATAGATGGGCACATGAGTCTAGTTTCTGGGAAAAATCACGAAACTGATTTTCGAGTTACGATACTCAAGATATGATTTTTAAAACGACTGGTACACAGATTGGGCAGTGTCTGGAAAATAAATTTTATAAGGGGTTAAAGCCAGTTAACACCTCGTGTTCGACTCCGGTGTCGGTTTCGGGTTCGGGGTGTTACATTTGATTGGTATCAGAGCTATGGTTTAGTCGGTTCTAGGACTACCATAGCGCGTATGAGTCTAGCTATACATGCCGAATGTTAATGTTTAAATGTGTGATGACTTCCGACGGTTGAAATGTTTTTGTTTTGATTAGTAAATGGACCCCGGTGAAGAAAGAACCCTAGCGGATGACATTGAGAGCGTAGCGGCTGCTCCTGCACAAGGGACGCCGCCTGTTGAACCTCAGTCATCTGCGAATAATCAAGGTGAGGGGGCTAAACAAGCCTTTTTTTACCATGATGAATGAGTGGGTCGCGCAATATGCCCGAACCAACCCGGCTGTCCAACAATTCCCAAATTTGAATAATCCACCCCAAGAGCCTGTAAGGCCATCAGTTGCTGATCCTGTGAGGCTGAGTAAGCCACCTGTAGACTTGATTAGGAAGCGTGGGGCCGAGGAGTTCAAGGCCATAGTAACTGATGATGCCGAAAGGGCCGAGTTCTGGCTTGATAACACCATTCGGGTGTTCGATGAATTGTCATGCACACCCGACGAATGTCTAAAATGTGCTGTATCTTTGTTGCGAGACTCAGCTTACTATTGGTGGAGGACCTTGATTTCCATAGTCCCGAACGAGCGAGTAACTTGGGACTTCTTTCAAACGGAATTCTGAAAGAAATTTATTAGCCAACGGTTCATTGATCAGAAGCGTAAGGAGTTCTTGGAACTCAAGCAAGGCCGTATGACTGTATCTGAATATGAACATGAATTCGTAAGACTTAGTAGGTATGCCCGGGAGTGTGTAGCTGATGAGGTTGCTATGTGCAAAAGATTCGAGGAAGGATTGAGTGAAGATTTAAAGCTACTAATGGGTATTTTGGAAATAAAAGAATTCGTAACACTAGTCGAACGAGCCTGCAAGGCGGAAGAACTTGGAAAGGAGAAGAGGAAGGCTGAATTTGAAGCTAGAGATTATCGTAAAAGATCGACGGGTAAAGCTCCGTTCTCAGCTGTAAAGAAGTTCAGGGAGGACATTAATAAGTCGAGGGCGACTGCGGGAATTTCCATCAGGGCAAGACCATCGATAGGCTCCCGAGCTACTTCGGTAGCTAGTGTGGGCAATAATCGTCACGAGAAACCTGAATGTCCCCAATGTGGAAGACGACACCTAGGTGAATGTTGGGGCAAGTCTACTAGCAGGGCCTGTTACGGATGCGGTTCGAAGGACCACTTCATTAGAGATTGCACGGAGCTGGATGAGAAGAATAAGATTCAAGGTGCAAGACCTAGTGGAGTGACATCTAGAGGAAGACCACCGAGAATTTTAGGAGGCAGGGGTGGTAGTCAGAGGGGGCCTCTGATACGGCCGATCGAGCCGAGAACCGTACTCCTGCTAGAGCATATGCCATTCGCGCACGAGAGGAGGCATCCTCCCCCGACGTCATCACTGGTACCTTCACTCTCTTTGATACTAATGTGATTGCATTGATTGACCCTGGTTCTACTCATTCATATGTATGTGAAACCTTAGCAACCAGTAAGACTCTACCTGTTGAGTCTACTGAGCTCGTAATTCGAGTATCAAACCCGTTGGGTCAATGCGTACTTGTTGATAAAGTGTGTAAGAGATGCCCTCTAATAATCCGAGAATCCTGTTTTCCGGCCGATTTGATGCTTTTGCCGTTCGACGAGTTTGATGTTATTCTTGGTTTGGATTGGTTAACCGCGCATGATGCGGTTGTGAATTGCAAAAGCAAGACTATCGATTTGAGGTGCGCAAATAACGAAATAATCCGAGTTGAGTCTGCGGACTTAAGGGGGGTTGCCAGCTGTAATATCAGCAATGTTGGCCCAGAAATATGTAAGGAAAGGGTGCGAAGCATGCCTCGCGTATGTACTTGATGACAAGGAGTTAGAAAAGAAACCCGAATCGGTGCCGGTGGTTTGTGAATACCCGGATGTTTTTCCTGAAGAATTACCGGGTTTGCCACCTGTTCGGGAGGTAGAGTTTGGCATTGAGCTTGTACCTGGAACTACGCCAATTTCGATCCCTCCGTATCATATGGCACTAACCGAGTTAAAAGAGTTGAAAGCTCAGTTGCAAGAATTGAAGGATAGAGGTTTCGCTCGACCGAGTTTCTCACCTTGGGGTGCACCAGTATTGTTCGTGAAAAAGAAGGACGGAACCATGAGGTTGTGCATTGATTATCGTCAACTGAATAAAGTGACGATAAAGAATAAGTATCCGTTACCGCGTATTGATGATCTGTTCGATCAATTAAAGGGAGCATCGGTGTTTTCAAAGATAGATTTGAGATCGGGTTATTATCAGTTGCGGATTCGAGATTCGGACGTACCCAAAACTGCTTTCAGAACGAGGTACGGTCACTACGAGTTCTTAGTGATGCCGTTTGGGCTCACTAATGCCCCTGCGGTGTTTATGGATTTGATGAATCGGATCTTCAGGCCGTATTTGGATCGGTTCGTAGTTGTGTTTATTGATGACATCTTGGTCTATTCAAGAGATGAGACCGAACATGCTGAGCATCTGAGGCAAGTGTTACAAATTTTGCGGGATAAGCAGTTATATGCTAAGTTCAGTAAGTGTGAGTTCTGGTTAAGAGAGGTTAGCTTCTTGGGTCATGTGGTATCCGCATCGGGTATTCGAGTTGACCCGAGCAAAATTTCAGCCATACTTAAGTGGAAGCCTCCGAGAAATGTTACCGAAGTCCGGAGCTTTCTAGGGCTCGCCGGTTATTACCGACGATTTGTCAAAGGTTTCTCGATGATAGCCACACCAATGACGAAGCTACTTCAAAAGGATGTTAAGTTCGAATGGACGGAGAAATGTCAGAAAAGCTTCGATCAACTAAAAACTCATTTGACTGAAGCTCCAATTTTGGTGCAACCCAAATCGGGTAAAGAGTTTGTCGTTTATAGTGACGCATCCCTACTTGGGTTGGGTTGCGTATTGATGCAAGAAGGTCGAGTTGTGGCCTATGCGTCGAGACAATTGAAGCCACACGAGAGAAATTATCCGACCCATGATCTCTAACTAGCCGCCATTGTGTTTGCATTGAAAATATGGCGACATTATTTGTTTGGTGAGAAGTGCCATGTGTTTTTGGATCACAAAAGTCTCAAATATTTGATGACTCAACGAGACTTGAATCTGCGACGAAGACGTTGGCTTGAGTTGTTGAAAGATTACGAGCTTGTCATTGATTACCACCCGGGAAAGGCTAATGTGGTTGCGGACGCCTTAAACCGGAAATCACTGTTTGCTTTGCGAGCGATGAATGTACACTTGTCTGTTCTACCTGACAATGTGTTAGTAGCTGAATTAAAAGCCAAACCATTATTGACTCATCAAATTCGTGAAGCTCAGAAGGTCGATGATGAATTGGTTGCAAAACGAGCTGAGTGTGTTCCGAACAAGGAATCGGAGTTTCAGATTGATGATGATGGTTGTTTGAGGTTTAGAAGTCGTTTGTGTGTTCCAAGGAACTCGGAACTCATTCCGATGATTCTGAACGAAGCCCATTGTAGCCGAATGTCAATTCACCCAGGGAGCACGAAAATGTGCAACGACTTGAAACGTCGGTTTTGGTGGCATGGTATGAAACGAGACATCTCCGACTTTATTTCGAGATGTTTAAAATGTCAACAAGTGAAAGCGGAACATCAAGTGCCTTCAGGGTTACTTCAGCCGATCATGATACCCGAGTGGAAATGGGACCGAGTCACAATGGACTTTGTGTCCGGACTGCCATTGTCAACAAGTAAGAAGGATGCAATTTGGGTTGTGGTTGATAGACTGACTAAGTCGGCTCACTTTATCCCCGTGCGTACGGATCTTTCATTGGATAAACTAGCCGAATTGTATGTCTCTCAGATTGTGAGATTACATGGAGTACCTATTTCTATCGTGTCGGATAGAGATCCGAGATTTACCTCACGATTTTGGAAGAAATTGCAAGAAGCTTTGGGTACCAAGCTGCATTTTAGCACCGCTTTTCACCCCCAAACCGATGGTCAATCCGAGCGGATAATTCAGATACTTGAGGATATGTTGAGATGTTGCATCCTCGAGTTCAGTAGTTCATGGGAACGGTATTTACCTTTGATTGAATTCGCTTACAACAATAGTTTTCAATCAAGTATTAAGATGGCACCGTATGAGGCTTTGTACGGTCGTAAATGCCGTACGCCATTGTTTTGGACCGAGCTTGGTGAAAGTAAAATTTTCGGAGTTGATTTGATTAAAGATGCCGAACAAAAAGTAAAGGTAATCCGCGAAAGTCTGAAGGTAGCCACAGATCGTCAAAAATCGTATGCGGATTTAAAACGAAAGGACATTGAATATCAGGTGGGAGATAAAGTGTTTCTTAAAGTGTCACCTTGGAAGAAGGTACTCAGATTTGGCCGTAAAGGCAAGGGGAGCCCGAGATTCATTGGGCCGTATGAAATTTCCGAACGAGTGGGGCCGGTTGCTTATAGATTGATTTTGCCCCCTGAACTTGAAAAGATTCACGACGTCTTTCATGTTTCGATGCTTCGGCGCTATAGATCTGATCCTTCGCACATAATTAGTCCGTTGGAGGTTGAAATTCAGGCTGATATGAGTTATGAAGAAGAGCCGATGCGTATCCTAGCTCGTGAAGTGAAGAGGTTGCGAAACAAAAGGGTTCCATTAGTAAAGGTGTTATGGCTCAAACACGGGATCGAGGAAGCTACTTGGGAAACCGAGAGCTCGATGAAAGAACGATACCCAAACCTACTTACTGGTAAGATTTTCGGGGACGAAAATTTCCTGAGTGGGGGAGAGTTGTAACAGCCCAAAATTTACCCTAGTCGGGAAGTGGTTTCGGGACCGCTAAACCGAGTCACCGAAAGGTTTGAATGTGATGTTTATTGTCTAGAATATGTAATCATGATTGTGTGAAAATTTCAAGCTTCGATTTAGTCGATTACATGTGAATTTAGTCAATAGGACATATATGAGAAAATTTTAAAATGTGATAGGTCAATGCATGAGGACCTATTAGTGCATGGGGAAGAAAAAGGGGACTTGCATGTCAAATTCCCCCTCCCTAATATGTAGTGGCCGGCCATGCTATGGGTGGAAACATGTTGGGAACATGTTGGCCTAGTGAGGTATGTAGGATAAAATATAATAAGAAGTATGGGGAATAAAGAAATGGAAAAAGGAAAGGATGTGTGGTAATTGTTTCTTTCCTCCCCTTTTGCCGTGAAAGTAAGAAGGAAAAACAAAAAAAAAGTGTCCATCTTTCTTCATTTCCCCTTGGCCGAATGTTCTAAAGAAGAAAGAAAAAAATTTGTTCATCTTTTATCATCCTTGGCCGAAAATGCTAAGAAGAAGGGGGAAGGGGAAGTAAGACATTCGGCCACTCCTTCTAGTCTTGAATAAGGTATGTAATGCATGGTAGCTTTTGGAAATTGTTGAATGTATTAAGCTAGTTACTAAGTCCCTTACTTAGCCCATGTTCAAATCTTGAATATTGTTGGTAACATGAGCAATCGGTCATCTTAAGCCACTATTAAGGTAAGGAAGTATGTACTAGCTTTTGAAATTTTAGTTGATATTGAGTGAGTTATCAAGTGATTTTTGTAAACCATGTTGAAATTTCGATTTTGGGGGTGAGTATGGTTTTCGGCTATAAAAGATTAATAAGGGTGATGATGGTGTTTCATGCTAAACTTAGATGAATAATGGTAGTTGCTCACATCTTGATATCTATGAGTTCCTTTCTTGGTTCTACCATAGACCCCCAAAGTATATGTTTATTGGGTGTTGTTGGAGGTTTATGATAGAAGCTAATGAGTGAGAGTTTGATAGGTACCATGAGGTTAAACTTCATGAGATTGTAAGCTTGTAAGTTGGATGATGAAATTCATGCTTTGTGAAGGTAAAAGGAGTAGAAGGAGCATTCGGCCATGAAGAGAAAAAGAGAGCAAAGGGGGAAATTTATGATGAATTAAGTGTTAAATGGAATGAAAATGATATTATATGGGGGTATGTATATTCGGCCATATGAGTAAATATATAGATGATGTTAAATTTGATTATGTATAATGGGCATTAAGATGTGGAACATAAGAAATGTAGTATATGTGGATCTACATGATGTTATAGTTGACATTGTGCATATACACATGCATTCGGCCATCTAATTGAGTATGAAGGTGGTGTTAAATCTAATTGTGATGCCCATTCCGAAGTATATATATATACATATATATATACATAAGTATGCCATTGTGATGTTACCTTTAATTATGTGTGTAATCGACTAAATGGGTAATTAGTGTGGATGGTTGCCGAATATACAAACATACATATGCATGTGTAATTGAATTATGAATGTTTAACAAGATGGTTAAACTAGTTAAATTATTGATTAAGCTCAAGGAGTTAAAGGAGGTGAATCGAGCAAAGGCAAAGAAAAGGTCATCGAGTAGCCGAGTTGGAACCGTCTTACCCAACACGAGGTAAGTCATTAAGCATGTAGTTGGTATTATTTCAATGGTCATAATGTTATGTATTGATGCTGAATGGAATGAATAAATATACATATATATATGCATGTACGTATGTGATGATGAAATTGTTGAATGAAAGAAAAGAGGTAAGATGTACTGAGTTGTTGATCTCGGCACTAAACGTGCGGGATAACCATTTATGACCATGAGATTGGCGCTAAGTGCGCGGGATTAAATTGTACAGCACTAAGTGTGCGATTTGACTATGTTGCACTAAGTGTGCGAAATGAATATGATGCACTAAGTGTGCGAATTGACCATGCGGCACTAAGTGTGCGAGTTTGACTATGTAGCACTAAGTGTGCGATTTGATTACGTAGCACTAAGTGTGCGAGTTGATTTTATAGCACTGAGTGTGCGGACTCAATATACATTCGTGAATCATTATGGACACTATGTGTGCGACACTATTGAGTCAATCGCGGACAGCGGATCGGGTAAGTGTCTTGAGTACATGGCTAATAGGTGCTATGCTTGTACTTGGTGTTGAGCTCGGTAAGTTTGAACCTATGTGACAACTATACTTGAAGTCACGTACATAAAATTTATCGTAGGATGGGTGAAAGGCCGTTTAGTCGTTTGATTGTAACGAAAATAAATTGATTTATGAAAATGCTTCAATGTCCTATTGATGAGTATATGGAATGTGAATGCATGAATTGATATGAAATTGAATCGATAGGTTGGAGGAACTATGGTATGGTTCGGAATGGATGGAGTAATTAGCCTCGTTCCATTTTGTTTTCTCTTGTGATAATGTTATTGATGGATGGTAGTGCATTGCTTATGACTTACTGAGTTATAAACTCACTCGGTGTTTCCTTGTCACCCATTATAGGTTGCTTGGACTCATCTATTTTTGCGGGGTCAGGCCGTCATCGAAGTCATCACATCGGATAGCAAGTTTTGGTACTTTCTTCTTAGTTGGCTTAGAAGAACATTTTGGCATGTATAAGCTATTACGTTGTGTTTGAACTTTGGCATGTAAACTTTAAGCCATGCGAAAATGGCACGAATGTTCGATTGAGTTGGTTCAAGGGTAGGCATGAAATGGACCTAGTTACTTTCGTAACAGATGCTGGCAACAGCAGTGTCATGAGATTGAAAAATCACTAAAAATAGTAGGAGTGGAGTTAATTGATGAATAAATTATGTAATCGAAGCCCGATGAGTCTGTTTTCATGAGGAAGTGACGAAAAGATCATATGGGCAGTATATTAAGAGATAATCAGATTTTTGTGGGACAGGGCCAGAACGGTTTCTGGATTCCCTGCTCCGACTTTGGAAATTCATAATAAATTAACCAGAGATAATTAGGGGTCGTACCATATATGTACAGATTCCTCTCTGAGTCTAGTTTTCATAGAATTAAACGGCATCAGTATTGAAGCCCCGTGCAGGGAGATATCCAATTCGTAATGGGCAAAGGTCAGTGTAGTCGACCCCTGCAACATGGGAGACTTCGACTAAAAAACTGTACCAATTGGCCCGACCAAAAATTCTAGAAAAAAATACATAGATGGGCACATGAGTCTAGTTTCTGGGAAAAATCACGAAACTGATTTTCGAGTTACGAAACTCAAGATATGATTTTTAAAACGACTGGTACACAGATTGGGCAGTGTCTGGAAAATAAATTTTATAAGGGGTTAAAGCCAGTTAACACCTCGTGTTCGACTCCGGTGTCGGTTTCGGGTTCGGGGTGTTACACACTGTCTCATACATGCCCGTGTGACAGACCATGTCACTTGCCCATGTGACTCACTGACTTGGAATTAAAATTGAAAAATTAGCTCTAGTACTTACATGGCCATGTCGCCAGGCCGTGTGGACCACTTTAGGTCTTTTAACCTTTGAAATTTGAAAAATTAACTCGTAGGACTCACACGGCCCAAAATACACTCGTGTGTATAGGTTGTGTGGCCTACATGACCATTTTTTCCAAGCATGTAACTATCTGCCAATTGTTCCATTATGCACATAACCTAAAACACACCCATGTGTCCAAGCCGTGTGTCACACGACCATGTTGTCAAGCCGTGTGACTCATATTGGTTACCCTCTTTTGAATGGCCTGGGACACGCTCGTATGTTAAGGTTGTGTAGGTCAAAAAAATTTGTTTAAAAATTTTTAATTAAGATTTTAATTAACTTAATTTTAAATTAGCATGCTATAAAATTAATAGAGCAGAAGTTAAAAACTCGGGTTGCCTCCTAAGAAGCGTTTATTTAGAGTCTAAGCTTGACTTACCTTGTATAAGCACGGTTAATATGGTTTGCGGAGCCAAAGCTCCTCTTTCTTGTTATCAATTTTAATACAAAGATAAGGTTTGAGTTGATTATTGTTTACCTTAAATGTGCCAAACTCAGAGTGAGTTACCTCAACTATACCATATGGGAATACATTTGGTATCGTAAATGCGTTCGATCCGTTTGACTTGAGGTTCGAAAGGGCAATTCATGGATCTATTTTGCCCAGCAGTAGTTTGTCCCCAACCTTAAATTGGTTTATTCTATTCACATGCTCATCATGGTGTCGCTTTTGATCTTCATCGTGTTTTTTTTTTTGGTTTCTCCTTGACATGTGCTCGCCATTCATCTAGGTTATTGAGTTGCACTATTTGCTCTTTATATGTTGTTCTATTTTTGTTGCCTTGACTGAAACCTAGCTCTATCATGTTTTCATGAGGGATTTCCTGCAAAGAAGGTTGAGCCACGTGGTTACAAACATTTACGGAACATTTAATATCATCTCGATCCCTAGAGACCCTCATAGAATCACATGCTTGAAGAATAATCTTTTCGTCACCCACACGAAGCACAAGTTCACCCATACCAACATCGATAATAGTCCTAACAGTGGCCAAAAGGGGTCGACCTAATATCAAAGGTACCTCGCTATCCTCATCCATGTCTAACACAACAAAATCAATGAGTAATATAAATTTATCAATTTTTATGAGTACATCCTCAATAATACCCCTAGGATATCTAATGGTTCTATCTGCTAATTGAATGCTCATCCTAATGTTTTTGGGTTTCCCAAGACCAAGTTTTTTAAACATTTTATAGGGCATGACATTAATACTAGCCCCTAAATCAACCAAAGCATTATCAATATTTAAACTGCCAATGAGGTAAGGAATAGTAAAACTCCCTAGATCTTTTAGTTTGTTAGGTAGTTTACTTTGGAGAATGGTCGAGCAAACTGCATTGAGTTCCATTGTCGACGAATCATTTATCTTCCTCTTGTTTGTGAATAGTTCATTTAAGAATTTGACATAATTTGGCATTTGCAAAAAGGCTTCAACAAATGGTAAGTTAATGTGCAATTTTTTAAGAAGCTTAAAAATTTACCATATTGTTCGTTCGTGTGGTCTCTCTTTGACGCGTTAGGATATAGAACTCGAGATTTGTATTCCTTGACATCCAACTTTTGTTCTTCCTTGTCTTCCTCAACCTTATTTTTGTTCACCACATCTTCTTGCCTAGATTCTTGTTTAGGTTCAACTAACCCTTTCACATCTCAAACAGTAATTGCATGAAGCTACTCCCTTGGGTTAATTTCAATATTGCTACGCAAGCTACCTTGTGGTCTTTTCGAAATTATTTTAACAAGTTGACCTATTTGATTCTCAAGCCCTTGAATTGATGCTTGCTGAATTTTTAGTGATGCCTCAATGTTTTGAAAATGCGTTTCTATCATTGAGATAAACTTTGTCAACATCTCCTTAAGGTTCGACTTTTTCTCTTGCTGATAAGGTTGTTGGAAGCTTGAAGGTTGTTGTGCTCTTTGGTTTCCTTGACCACCCCAAGAAAAATTAGGATGGTTTGTCCAACCTGCATTATAGTTATTACTGTAAGGGTTGTTTTGAGGTCTAGGATTATTACCCATATAATTGACTTGCTCATTCTTTGTGCTAGGATCGAAGGGTAAACATTCTAGATTATTCATTCCACATCCATTTGTATTGCATTGCATCACCGGATTTACTTGCGTAGAAAGACATAAACCATCAATTTTCTTATTTAGCAATTCTACTTTGTTAGATAACATGGTGATTCTATCTAGATTCAAAACACCAACTACTTTCATTAGTTTTGTCCCCATAACTTGCCACTGATAATTATTCAGTGCCATCTCCTCTATAAACTTGTAGGCTACCTTGGGTGTTTTATTGTTTTGTGATCCATCAACTGTTGCATCAACCGATTGCCTATTTAAGAGATTTAAATCGTTGTAGAATGTTTGAACTTGCAACCTTAGAGGAAACCCATGGTGAGGGCACCATCTCGTAGATGTTTGCATCTCTCCCATGCATCATATAAAGTCTCTAAATCAATTTGAACAAAGGAAGAGATATCATTCATCAACTTGGCATTTTTATCCAGTGGGAAGTACTTCAGCAGAAATTTCTCGATTATTTGAGCCCATGTAGTGATTGAACCCCATAGTAAAAAGTCTATGTAATAGCCCGGTTTAGACCCTAGTTAGAATACTGGTTTCGAGACCACAAGTCTGAGTAAAATATTTAAATATTATTTCTATGTTTACAGTATGTGGTTAAGCATGTGTGAAAGTTTCATATGAAAATTTGATCGTTTGTGTGCTCAATTTGATAAAATGACTTAATCGCGTAAAATGTAAATGTTGCATGCTATCTGTTAAGTGTGCTTATTTGTTATGGCTTATTAAAGCAAAGGTCTTTATGTTGATATTTAACCATTTTAAAGTTTAGTGGACATTTATATCCATGGTTTATATGTTATATGTTAATGATTTAGTAAGGTTAAAGTAGTAATTAATTAAATGAATATGAATTAAGTAAAAATAAGCCACATGCTCATCCTTTCCAAGTTATTTTCCACTGAAAATAAGAGATTAAAAACACCATTTCTAGGGTTCAAACATTCAGAATTCACATTGCTCAATCAAGGTATGTTTTGAGCTCGGTTTTTAGTGATTTCTACATTTTTTTATTATTGCTTCGTAATCTATCAAGCCCATATCTCAATTTTGTGATATTTTTGATGATTTTGAGTTATGCCATTAATGAAATTATCAGTTTTATGATGTTTGATGATAGTATATGGAAGCTTGATGTTGGGTTAATATGTTTTGTCTTTGAATTTTTGATGAAATTGAGTAATTTGGGCTAAATTGTAAAAATGAGTTTTTGAGGGACTAAAATGTGAAATAAATATGAACACTATCAATATTCGGCCAAGTATGTGAAAAAGGAAATTTTTGTTTATTTAGTAATTTTGTGAATTAGGGACTAAAATGTCAAAATGTGTAATTTTAGGGGCTAAAGTGCAAATATGCCCAAAGATGTGTTTGTGTATTAAATTGAATGTGTTAGTGATTAAATGAGTTAATTTTGAATACATATAGATCAAGAAAGAGGAATTCAATTTAGATCGAGGGAAATCGAAGATTATCGAGTAAACAATCCGAATTATCAATCCTGAGTACGAGGTAAGTTTGTATGTGATAATGATGTTACAATTTATGTTTTAATGCTTTGATAACGCTTAAATTGAATATATTTGATTATGGTTTGCACACAATGATAAATCGACTATGTTCGGCACTAAGTGTGCAATTTAAAATAGCTTTCGGCTATAAGTAGTACTAAGTGTACGAATTGGAATAGCTTCGGCTACATGAGGCACTAAGTGTGAGATATCGAGATAGCTTCGGTTATTTGAGATGGCACTAAGTGTGCGGGATCGTTACAACTTCAACTAACCATTAAAGCACTAAGTCTGCGAATTCTTTAAGCGTGTCTAGTGGCCGTGTGTATCTGGGATATGGCGTTGATATGAGACTTCATGTAAGACCACGCCTGGGGCATGGAGTCAAAATGAGAATTCGTATAAGACAATATCCGAGATATGGCATCAATGTGAGATCCCATGTAAGACCATGTCTGGGAAATGGCATTAGCATCTTATTGTGTATGGTAATTTCAAGTGCCCCTAGTATTTCAAATGGTTTAACTGGTAGTCCAAGAATTTGTCAAAGAAATGACAAGCTATGATCATGTTGAAAGAGTACAAGTATGTACGCCAAGCTAGTAGTTATTGAGATTACAAAATGATAAAACTTCAGTAAGAGGAGAATAAAGAAATTATGATCTTGAGTTCTATTGAATATTATGTAAATCGTAGGAGGTAGGGTATGACTACAATGATTATTGAGAATGAGATGAGTCAAGTTATGTTATGTATGTGTATGAAAATGCATATTCTTATTGCTTATTAATTACATGCAAGCTTACTAAGCTTTATGCTTACCCTCTCACTTTTCCATTTTCTTATAGTATTGTCAAGCTAGCTCAAGAATCAAAGTACGTTGGAGGCACGTTCACACTATCAATAGGATAATTTAGGTATAATTAATCTCAACATTTTGTGTATGGCATGTATAGGGCCCTAATCTTTTTGTTATATGTCATATTGGTCTAGCCAAATGTGTTAGCTTATAATGATAGTTGATTTATCTTGTGTATGGCCATGAGATTTGGCTCATAATACTTATTGGGTTGTAAACCTATTCATCTATATATGTATAAGCCAATTCCATTATGATATGGCATGTGATTATGAATGATTGAATGTTGATGAATAATATGTGTGTATAAGATGGTATGGAAATGCATGCATGCAAGTCTAAGAAATATTTCTTATCTGTATATGTGATGGTAAGATTTGGTTGTCATAATAGGGAGTCTTAAACAAGTATAATGTGAGGAGATGTCGTCATCCATAAGCTATGTTTATGAGTGTTAAGTTATCATTGAAGCCATATATGTGTTTGTATAAATAAGGGTGGCAATTGGCTTTGAAAATAGACCGAGTGTGACTCATGGCTTGCCCCATGGGTGTGTGATCCGGTCGTGTGTCCCCTGCACCCTAATTAATGCAAAACAGAATGCCCAGTAGTAAACACATGGGCAGAGACATGACCGTGTGAGAGACATGGCCTCAGCACACAGGTATGTGCCCAGGCCGTGTTAAGCATGCACCTGATTTTGGAATTTAATTCGCCATACGGCCTATGGACAAATGCGTATGCCCTAGCCGTATGACCTTATTTGGCTGATGACGTCATAGTCAGAGAGTTACACAAGTTATGCCCTAGCTGTAATCCAGGTAGCTCTACCAGAAACACATCCGGATTCTCGCATAATATCAGTACCGATTCCAACTTCAACTCAGATTCTTTAGCATTCAACACGAAAGCAAGGTAGGCTTCATATCCTTTTCTCATATACCTTTGAGTCATCATTGAGGTAATCACTACCGGCAGAGTATCCAACTCATTTGAATCCATTCGGAGAATCTCACCATCTGAGCATTTGAATTCGATATACTTGCTACCACAATTTACAATTATATACACAGCTAACCAATCCATGCCAAGTATTACATCAAACTCATCGAATGGCAATAACATAAGATTAGCTAGAAAATAATGACCTTGAATCGTCAAAAGAAAATTCTTACAAATTTATCAACTAGGACTGACTTGCCTAGAGGGTCCGACACCTTAATCACAAATTCCGTAGGCTTTACAGACATATCCATGCTCGAAACCAATTTCATGCAAATGTATGAATGGGTTGACCCTGGATCAATTAAGGCAATGACACGAGTATTATAGAAACCAATTTTGGGAGCAGAGGCTTCCTCTAGAGCGCGTATTGCATAAGTTCTTGCCGTGGCGTGAGCCTCTAATTTTGCAGTAGCATCCTTAGCAATAGTTTGATTGCCACTTGCACTTCCAGGATGTCTCAGAGGTCTACCTCAGGAAATAGGAGCATTCGGTTGCAGAGCTGATTCAATCTCTTTATTAGCTCGCTCCGGGCAGTCTCTAAGAAAATGGTCAAGAGACCCACATCTGGAACACGCACTACCCTTCATTCGGCACTCTCCGAATTGAAATTTGTTACAGCTTTTACACTTCGACTTTTGATCATCCACACTTCCCACACTAGTTACCATAGGGGAAGAAGACTTCGGGTTATATGGCTTGGAGCTTCTTGATCTACACGAATATCTTACTAATGAAATGGAGCATTCTTGATGACTTTTCAATTTCTTTGTAGGGAAAGAGTATGATCTGCTGCTAGACGTCTTACTCGAAACTCGAGCTTCTCTCTTAGCTTGCTTCCTTTCATTATTTAGCTCTTCAACCTTTTTGGCCCGGTTAGCTAATGCGGCAAATTCTCATATCTCAAGTATCCCGATCAGCAATTTAATTTCCTCATTCAAGCCTTCCTCAAAGCGCTTACACATTTCTGTCTCTGATTGGACCCACTCCGTTGCATATTGACTTAACCTAATGAATTCCCTTTCGTAATCTGACACAGTCTTATTTCCTTGTTTGAGTTCCAGGGACTCCTTTCACTTTGAGTCTAAAAACCTTTGACTGATGTATTTCTTTTTAAACTCAGCTTGGAAGAACTCCTATGTAATGTCTCCCTTCGGTACCACTGAGGATACCGTCTTCCACCAGTGGTATGTTATATCTTTCAGAAGAGATACAGCACACTTTAAGCATTCCTTGGGTGTACATGACAATTCATCCAAAACTCGTACAGTGTTCTCAAGCCAGAACTCAGCCTGTTCTGCATCATCCTCGACCCTAGCCCTAAATCTTCAGCCCCGTATTTCCTAAGTTTATCCACTAGGGCCTTACCAATTCTCACGGGTGTCATACCTTGTGACACTTCTCCCTCAGGCCGAGTAGGGGTGGACGAGGTCGTGGTATATTGGGGCGCTTTCTTAAGTAATCCCCAAATACTCATCCATCATCTCGAAGAAAGCAGCTCTTGCCTCTTCCCGGCCTTCAGACATAGGTCGTCTACTACTACTAGTAGTATCTCACTGAACGGAAGCTGAAGCATGGCTCTCAGCTCCCTCGGACTCATCTTGAGCTTGATTGAAAGACATTTACTATATTCAAATACAATTAAAAATAGTTAGGAGATGTCACACTATCATAACTTCTGTAATGGCATGTATAGCTATACTAAATACATGCTACTTTAGTCCTAGAACTGACTAAATCGTAACTCTGATACCACTAAATGTAACGCCCCTTACCTGTACCTGAGATCGGGACAAGGTATGAAGCATTACCAGACACATACTTGGATTTTTTCAGAAAATGCGGGTCATAAAATTTCATTCAATTTAAAATCGATCAAACAACATCATAGTGTTCCTATTGTGAACCTAAAAGGTCCAAAACATACATTAAAAGCTATCCAGGATTGAACCGAGAATTATAGAAAATTTTAGTAAAATTCCTAGGGTTATGCCTCACACGCCCGTGTGGAGGTAAAGCACATGCCCGAGTGCTTGGGGACACATCCGTGTCCCTCACCCGTGTTGAATTATCTAGGTTTATTTTTTATTTCGAACCGACAGGGGTTTTCACACGGCCAAGCGCACGTCTGTGTCCCTCATATGGCATAGACACGCCCGTGTCGTCGCTCATATCCAAAAACCTGGACATTCTATTTATGACATCATCACGCATCTTAAAGCACACGGCCAAGGCACACACCCGTATGCTAGGCTGTGTCCTCCAACGGTTGAGACACAAGGCCGTCCCTCTCCCCTTATTCTTACTACCATGCAAACTGACCTAAAATTTTAGGTACAGGGGACACATGGGCAGGCAACACGCCCATGGGGCTGTCCGTCTGTCACACGGGGCCTAGGCACATGCCCATGTGTCTACCCGTATGGACCTTTTTAGGGATATATTCCAAGCCTTTGGTCACCCTCTATCATCCATACACACTTAAATAACTTCAATGGTATTTAACATGGCCTCATTATACTCCTAAACAACCTTGGCAAGACTCATCACATGTTAGCCTCATCTCATCAGCTTAGTACATGCTAAATTATCCTTTTCGTATGAGGGATTAACCTAACACATTTTATATTTTACACTTCGGCCATATTATAACCATATACCATTGTATGCTATGACCACTCTCAAATTATTAGGTCCCATTTCAAGCATCCATTCAAGATAAACCACGTCGCCATATCTCATGAATCATTTAAACATAAATATGCATCATTAGTAAGTTTACAACCTACGTCAATATGAGCCACATCTCATGACCATATACAAAGGAATAAGTACACCATTTAAACCCTTACATTGGCTAGCCAAATGACACATATAACAAAAAACCAAAAGCCCCATACAAGCCAATAAACAAAATAAAAATATCTATATACCAAAGCGGGACAAGAAGATAGTATGTTGATTCTCCAACCGTCTTCCAATCTTCATGAGTCAACGATCTCTATAAGACAGGGAAAATAGGAGGAAGTAAGCATTTATGTGCTTAGCAAGTCTGGATAACTGGAAAGTAAACTTATCGGTTAATTAGCATACAACTATATTTAGGCAATAATTCCAACAAGCATGAAATAGATTCCCTATCACATGCATTCAATCATCAAGTTTGTAACACCCCAAACCCGGCCTAGACGTTATGGCCGAATCTGGCGTGTCACATCGAAGTGTTTTCAAAAATTGATCTTTTTGGTAACAATCCATATGAATTTAAATCCTTTTATTATTATTTAACAAAAGTTCTCGTCAAAATGTTTACCTCATTAACCATCAGTGTTATATTAAATTGATTTAAAAAAGCGAAAGCTTTTTAAGTCAATGAAGTTTAAAACGTGTGTTTTAGAAAACTGTAATTATTCTAAAAACTCGTCTTTACCTAAACTAGCAGTTTAAAAGAATATATAGTGCAAAGCCCAATTAAAACTTAAAACCACAAATGGCCTTATTACAAACCAAAAACCCAATATGAAATTTAAATAAATAAAGTCAAAAGTAGAACATCAGCAATCGTGTGGCCACCTACGAGTCCCTCGCTACTCCAAACCGTCTACGGCTGAGGATTACTTGCACAGTTAAAAAAAAGAGTAAGTTTACGAAAACTCAATGTGTAGCCTCCTATCAGCCAAATAGTAAACAGCGCGTGTAGTAACAGTCTAGGCCTGAGCCCTATTCAGTATCAGTACAATCTAAGCCTTAGCCCTATATAGTAACAATGTGGGCCTACGCCCAATACAGTATCAGTACAGTGTAATGCAAATTATGCATCCCACCCAAATCCAGCAGCACACCACTCTTACCAACCAACACACCATGTGGGGATATAAATCAACCCATCCAGCCAGTACACCGATATCGCAGCAAAGCTGCCAGTAATAATAATGCAGCATAGTTGCTAGAACAGTAAGTGTGGCAAAGCCACCAGTATCAGTAATTGTGGCATAGCCACCAGTAACAGTGAATGTGACATAGTCACCAGTACAGTACTTCCTCCATATCAAAATCCCAACCCCATGCAATATGTCATGTCATAAATTTTACGTGTATGCAAAGTCATACTCAGTAAAATTATATATGTAAATCATAAGCACATCAGTCATACGAAACATAAGGGCATAATCGTCATTTTACCATACATGGGTATTATGGTCATTTTACCCTACAGGGGTATTACGGTTATTTTACCCTGCAGGGCCATTATGATCATTTTACCCAACAGGGGCATTACGGTCATTTTACCCTACAGGGGTATTACGGTCATTTTACCCTACAGGGGCATTACAGTCATTTTACCCTATAGAGGCATTACGGTCATTTTACCTACTTCGGGGTTCCAACTTAGATAACATCCTCTCCGAAGGTCTACAGTCGCATTGAGCGACACAGATAACCTAATTGATCATAACGGTGTAAATGGGCCCAAGGCGCATTACTAGGCCCAAGTGGGCCCACACGCTCGTGTGGCCCATTTAGCCCAAATTCAGTTATGGCTATGTGACCCACATAGCCCAGTCCAATATTTATCACTTACCATGGATTTAACCTGTGTGGGGTTCATGAGACCATTGGGCCCACACGCCCCATGTCGGGCTAACGTGGCCCTTAACGGCCCAAGTCCACGAAAACACTCGTGGTGGCCTTTACAGTCTATCGCCCATGTTTGTGGGCTCGGTTTACCCCACGAGCGATCGCACGCTAGTGAGACCTCAAATGTCGGAGTTTCGGCACTTTGACTTTTCGACATTTGTCGATCTACAGTAAGGAAGGGTATGGTTACACACCTGTTTATGTAACCCCTTCAAACTCCTTAAGTGCCCAACCTACAACTATCCCAACATACAGTTAGTCCACCATTTATCAACGTTTAAAACACTTAACCCAAATAGACAATACTACAAACCTCGATTGTACGAACTAATACTTGTTCCTTTAGATCGTAGTTTAAATCGACCACACCTTTCTTTGCTGAGAAACTGCGATAACAAAAGATCTTAATAGGCGGAATCGATTATAGTTGAGGCTTAAACTCATGAATAATAACCTTACAGAAAAAATAGGGCCATCCGACTTTTGCCATAAGGCAGGGTACCGAAATTACCTTAATCGATTAGTGGGTGACAGGGTTTCGGTAGCTAAAGAATTTCTGCACTATCACACCTCAGAAACACCTAAAAACAACGAACACACATTAAGGGGAAGGAGTCACCATTCAGCAATCACAGAATACTAAAAGAAGGAGTACTCAATTTTTAAACGAAGAAAGAAGAAACGAATTTGTCAGATCACTTAACAGAACCCTTACCGATTCGTCAGAACCCTTGCAGATCGAAACGATTTACCAATACTAGAGAAGAATAATATTCAGCCAATGACTACCCAAACTGCTTGAGAAAGATTAAAGACGAATAACTTTCGGTTTAGATGTAGAATAGAAGAAGAAGGGGGAAAAATAAATGAAGGGGGAAGAAGAAGGAAAGTTGGCTATGAAAGAAAATTGAAAGAATAATGGGAAAGAGGTGGAAGATAAGTTCAGCAAGGTCAAGAGAGTAGAGAAAGAAGAAGAACAGTGTCGCGAAAGGCACAAACCCGAAACAACCAAATGCTGAAATTGACTAAAGAAATTTGGCTACCACATGTAAAAAGGAGAAAATAAACCTTTTCCAAGACACTCACAAATACCAAAAATGCTCAGTTTTTTTTCTCAATGCTGAATTAGAGATACCAAATGGCACCAACATCCCCACACTCATCAAACTCCTAATTTCTCTCCACAAATCTCTCCCCAATCCTCTCCATGATTTCCTCCTTGATATCCTCCACCTATCACTCCACCCCTCATCCATTAGAATTTTATTGCAACACAACCACTGGCCAAACCAAGCTGCAAAATAAATACCCTATTTGCGCTATGCCAATGCTCGAACCTCAGACCTCAAGGTTCCTTTACACGCCACTTTGCCACTAGACCTCAAGGCTTTTTGTGACTTAAAACAAGCACAATTATTTATAAAGCCTATGTACTAGAGTCCAGATTCATTTAAAAGCTAATTTAAAAAATTTTGCTAAGGCCAAGACTTGAACCCAGGCTTCTCAAACACTCCCAAGCACACCCAAAACACTCCCAAGTTTTGTAAATTGACTCAGATACCATTAAATGTAACACCCCAAACCCAGCCTAGATGTTATGGCTAAATCTGGCATGTCACATCGAAGTGTTTTCAAAAATTGATCTTTTTGGTAACAATCCGTATTGAATATAAATCCTTTTATTATTATTTAACAAAAGTTCTCGTCAAAACGTTTACCTCATTAACCATCAGTGTTATATTAAATTGATTTAAAAACACGGAAGCTTTCTAAGTTGATGAAGTTCAAAACGCGTGTTTTAGAAAATAATAATTGTTTAAAAAACTCGTCTTTACCTAGACTAGCAGTATAAAAGAATATATAGTCCAAAGCCCAATTAAAACTAAAAACCACAAATGGCCTTATTACATAACCAAAAACCCAATATGAAATTTAAATAAATAAAGTCAAAAATAGAACATCAACAATCGTGTGGCCACCTCCGAGTCCCTCGCGGCTCCAAACCGTCTAAGGCTAAGGATTACCTGCACAGCTAAAAGAAAGGGTGAGTTTATAAAAACTCAGTGTGTAGCCCCCTATCAGCCAAACAATAAACAGCGCATGCAGTAACAGTCTGGGCCTTAGCCCTATACAGTAACAGTCTGGGCCTAAGCCCAATACAGTATCAGTACAGTGTAATGCAATTATACATCCCACCCAAATCCAGCAAGCACACCAACCGTACCAACCAACACACCATGTGGGGATATAAATCGACCCACCCAGCTAGCATACCGATATCGCAGCAAAGATGCCAATAATAATAATGCAGCATAGCTGCCCAAACAGTAAGAGTGGCAAAGCCACCAGTATCAGTAATTGTGGCATAGCCACCAGTAACAGTAAATGTGACGTAGTCACCAGTACAGTACTTCCTCCATATCAAAATCCAAACCCCATGCAGTATGTCATGTCATAAATATTATGTGTATGCAAATTCATACTCAGTACAATTATATATGTAAATCATAAGCTCATCAGTCATACGAAACATAAGGGCATAATCGTCATTTTATGATACAGGGGTACTACGGTCATTTTACCTTATAGGGGTATTATGGTCATTTTACCCTACAGGGGCATTACGGTCGTTTTACCCTACAGGGGCATTACGGTCATTTTGCACTACAAGGGCATTACGGTCATTTTACCATACAGAAGCATTATGGTCATTTTACCTACTTTGGGGTTTTAGCTCAGATAACGTCCTCTCCAAAGGTCTACAGTCGCCTCGAGCGACACATATAACCTAATTGATCAAAACGATATAAATGGGCCCAAGGCCCATTACTCGGCCCAAGTGGGCCCACATGCTCGTGTGGCCCATTTAGCCCAAATTCAGTTAAGACTATGTGACCCACATAGCCCAGTTTAATATTTATCACTTACCGTAGATTTAACCTGTGTAGGGCCCACGAGCTTATTGGGCCCACACGGCTCATTTCGGCTCAACGTGGCCCATAACGGCCCAAGTTCATGAAAACGCTCGTGGTGGCCTTTACAGTCTATCACCTATATTTTGTGGGCTCAGTTTATCCCCACAAGCGATTCCAAACTCGTGAGACCTCAGATGTCGGAGTTTCGGCACTTTGGCTTTTCGGCATTTGCCGATCTACAGTAAGGAAGGGTATGGTTATGCACCTGTTTATGCAGCCCCTTCAAACACCTTAAGCGCCCAACCTACAACCGTCCTAACATATAGTCAGTCCACCATTTATTAGTGTTTAAAACATTTAACCGAAATAGACAATACTACAAATCTCGATTGTACAAACTACGACTTGTTCCTTTAGATCGTAGTTTAAATCGACGACACCTTTCTTTGCTAAGAAATTGTGATAACAAAAGATCTTAATAGGCGAAATCGATTATAGTTGAGGCTTAAACTCGTGAATAATAACCTTACAAAAAAAATTGGGCCATCTGACCTTTTCCCATAAGGCAGGGTATCGAAATTACCTTAATCGATTAGTGGGTGACAAGGTTTCGATAGCTAGAGAATTTCTGCACTATCACACCTCGAAAACACCTAAAAACAACGAAAACACATTAAGGGGAAGGAGTCACCATTCAAAAATAATAGAAAACTAAGAGGAGTATTCGATTTTTAGAAGAAGACAGAAGAAACGAATTTGTCAGATCACTTAACAGAACACTTACCGATTTGTTAGAACCATTGCAGACCGAAACGATTTACCAATACTAGAGAAGAATAATATTCAGCCAACCACTACCCAAACTTCTTGAGAAAGATTAAACAAGAATAACTTCCGGTTTAAAAGTAGAAAAGAAGAAGAAAGGAGAAAAATAAATGAAGGGGGAAGAAGAAAGAAAGTTGGATATGAAAGAAAATTGAAAAAATAATGGGGAAAAGGAGGAAGATGAGTTCGGCAATGTCAAGAGAGTAGAGAAAGAAGAAGAAAAATGTCGTGAGAAGCACAAATCTGAAAAACCAAATGCCAAAATTGACTAAAGGAATTCGGCTACCACTTGCAAAAAGGAGAAAAGATCCCTTTTCCAAGACACTCACAAATACCGAAAATGCTCAGTTTTTTCCCAATGCCAAATTAGAGATACCAAATGGCACCAACATCCCCACACTCATCAAACTCCTAATTAGTCTCCACAAATCTCTCCCCAATCCTCTCCACGACTTCCTCCTTCATATCCTCCACCAATTACTCCACCACTCATCCATCAGAATTTCACTGCAACACAACCACTGGCCGAACCAAGCTACAAAATAAATACCCCATTTGCACTATGTCAACGCTCGAACCTCAGACCTCAAGGTTTCTTTACACACCACCTTTCCATTAGACCACAAGGCTTTTTGTGACTTAAAACAAGTATTTATAAAGCTTATGTACTAGAGTCCAGATTCATTTAAAAGCTAATTTAAAAAATTCTGCTAAGGCCAAGACTTGAACCCAGCCTTCTCAAACACTCCCAAACACACCCAAATCACTTAGCCAATAAAGGAAACATGAAATTTGTGTCACTTACTTGCTTAACTAAAATATTTATGAGCAGTCTCCTAACCGCTCCCATGCTCAAGCCAAATACTTCTAGGCCCAATTCCAAGGCGTTACAAAGTTAGTCTCATAACAATACATCATGTCATTAGTCTTAGATGAGCCTATCAATTCAATATTTACATTCCTTTTTTCTCATGTTAATCCTGTTGAATTTTCAGAAATCTCAATGAATAGCCCAATAATCGTCAAGTCATACAAGTGATCATCTCAAGAACACACTTTCGTGAACCTTACAACTTACAGCGGGATTACCAGTCCAGGCTAAATCTCCCATAGTAATAACTCATAGAGCATTGTCGGGATTACCAATCCAGGCTAAATCCCTTTTTACGACAATTGCTCTCATAAGCTCGGATCTGAATTGCCAGTCCAGGCTAAATTCAGTCCTCAATCAAATTACCGGTTTGGGCTAAATACTTATTGCACCCATATTCTTCGGGAGGCTCGATCACTCAAGGAACACCCGTCTAGGTATCCTTTCTATTTTGAGATCATCGGATTACCCGTCTGGACTAAATCCTTTTGTGCAACACATGCAGGATCTCATGTCATGTAAGCCATAATTTATCCATCAGATTTCCCTTTCTATTTCAACCGGGACATTTATCATCCTTTTCAATTGCACCACCACATTTCATGGATTTTCATGCAATGAATATCTAAATTTTCATACATTCAAGAACATACATATTCAAGTATATTAATAGTTTACTTCGGGTTATACGAACATACCTGGTAGTTCGGATTCGTGTCTCGGTTATTCTGAAACCATTCGTTTTCCACAGCTGACCTCAGAAATTGGTTCCTCGGGTTCTATATGAATAAAAATAAATTACCAATACCTAACATTGTTCATTTTTGGCTTAAGACTCACCCTCGAGCAAAATGACCAATTTGCCCCTAACCTTCCACACTTTTACAATTCAGTCCTAATGCTCGTATAATGAAATGCATGAAATTTCTAAGTTACCCAAGCCTAGCCAAATTTTTTTCTTGCTTATAGCAGCCCATAGTTTCTTCCATTTCACATTTCATCCCCATATTTTATACCTTTTTTAAATAGGTCCCCTTTTGGGTGTTTTTAAGAAAAATCACCTAGCAAAAGATGCTTATATAACATCTAACTTTCACAGCCCTCCATAAATCATCAAAGAACAACCATCTCATGCGTGGGTCAAATTTCTAACATGAACCCTAGCTTGAAATATGGATTGAAATGGATAGAGCATGTTATGAGGGTTTCAAAAATACGAAGAACATTAAAAACGGGGCTAGGGAACACTTACTATTGAGCTTTAAATGTTGGAAAACCCTATCTATGGAGACTCCTTCAAATTCAGCAGCCTGGAGAAGAAAATGAGTGAATTTTTGCTCGATTTTCCATTTTTTTCATTAATTAACCAAATGACCAAAATGCCCTTCCTTACTAACCTTTCCAAATTTTCCATGCATGTCCATTTTTGTCTGAAAACTTAAAAGTTGGGTAAATTACTCTTTAGGGACCTCTAATTAACATTCCAAAGCAATTTTATGAAAATTGCTTCTAGAACCCAAGATTCGTAATTTATTCAATTTGGTCCTTAATTTCCAATTAGACACCTTACACATAAAATTTCTTCATGAAACTTGAACACATGCATATTTTCATATCCTATACCTCATAATGATCATGAAATAATTAATTTAACGTCAGATTTGTGATCCCAAAACCACTATTCCGATTAGGCCCTATTTCGGGATGTTAGAACCAGACTTTAAACTATCACATACCAAAATATAAACTAGGCTAACTTACCAATAGAACCTCAACCACAACCATATACACATTTAACTATCATTTCACTAGCAACTAAGTTAACAACATCTTATAAACAATATCAACAAAAGACTCCCTAGGTACATGCCATTACAAAATGAAATATCACCACACTTGAGCTCGGAATTTGTGATTTAATGTTGAATCGGCAATAATTCGAATAGTACGTAGCCTGCATACAGAAAACAAAACTGCATGCTAAGTAAAACTCAGTGGTATTTCTATAATCCGAATAAACTTGATATAAGTATTTAAAATGCAAAATGCAAAAAGTAATCTATGTTCATGTGTTTCAATTCAATAGTATAATTTTTTCTCATTCCTTATTTACATCTACTAAGATTTTCACATGTTCAAATATAAAAGTATATATCAATGGCATTTCATTTAACATTTGAATACATTATCTCATGCGATGGCATGATTCATATCTTTTATCAATACTGGAATTCATTTAAGTTTCACATCTCAATTCATCAATTCATATTTCATTTCTCATTTCATAATCATTTCTCATATTTTTCATTTCAATATTTTCTCATCTCATATTCATTTCTCATATTTACCATTTCAATATCAATCACATAAATTATTATTTTACTTTTCCCTATTAACATGACACGGACTCAGACGGATACACAAATCAAACCAACACACAAGTTTGGCACCTAGTGCCTTATCGGATAAATCCAAAGTTATAATTGTGCCAAGCGCTACATAAATTGACACCTAGTGTCTCATCAGTTAAACAGAAGCAAATTAGCACCTAGTGCCTCATCGACTCAAGGTTAAAGTAATCCCTGAACTATTCCTATCCTATGGCATGCCATCTATATCCGACTCAAGCCGATACAGTAAATAGGGATTCATTTAAAACTTTTCAATACAACCAATGTCTCAATTATGAATTTAATTCAATCCCAAAGTACCAAACTACTCTTCTCAAATGCTTACAATATGTAAACAATTATATATGCAATAATCTACTATTTAATTCAGATTATAGAAACACAAACTGTAAATTTCGAGCTATTCGACGTCGATTTTATCCTTCCCCTTTTTACTCGAGGATTCTGGTATGACGTTAGCTACAAAATAAAATAATTAAATCACATTAAAATTACACATTTCAAATTCACATTAAATTTCGATTTCTACGTTATATTTTACTTATTCTTCAATTTAGTCCCTAAACCAAGACTAATTTTAACCTTCATAATTAACTTCATATTTTTTTACTAATTTCACTCTAAACTACATTTAGCTTCCTCTTTTTCAATTCGACCCCTTGATTTCAAATTTTTACAATTTAGTGCCTATTGTTCAAAATCAATAATTAATTCTGCAATTTAGTCCTTTTCCATTTCTAACTTAAAAAACTATCTGTTTAATCCCTAATACTTAAACTATTTGACTATTTCAACATTTAAAATCTTAAACAATATTAAAAATTACTGATATGTGATATTCGTGATAGGTTTTAAATATTTATAACGAATCGTTCTTGAAACTAACTATTATCACGATGAAGGCAAATGTACCTATCAAACAGTAGTATAGCTTTAGCAAGACCGAATTGTCGAACCCAAAGGAACTAAAAATACTAGTAATGACTGTCTTTTTATTATCTAGCCTAAGAATAATGGGGTTTGTTTTAACTAACTAATTAACTAAACTAAGAATTCACAGAAAATAGAATTGGGGAATTACTTTTGGAAAAACTCGATTGATTAAGATAATACCTAAGGAAAAATCCACCTAGACTTCACTTGTTATTTGACTCTGAATCGGAGGATTTATTCATTTGACTTGATTCGTAGAAATCCCTAAGTTATATTATTATCCCTTTCGAGACTAACAATGTCTAACCCTAGGTTGAATAATTGAAATCTCTTTCTAATTAACTCCCTAGGGTTGCATTAACTCGATCTATGGATCCCCTAAAATCTTGTCACCCTATCTCTAAGCGCGCAATCAACTCCGCTTAATTATGACAAATATACTCTTAGGCAGGGTTTATTCCTCATCTGAATAAGAGCTTAACTTGAATCAATATCCAGGAATATCAAGACAAGAATTAAGAACACATAATTAAGAATAATTCAAATATTTATCATACAATTCAGATAATAATAACAAGATCTATCTTATGTTTCATTCCCCTTAGGTATTTAGGGGTTTTAGTTCATAACTAAAAAGGTAAACATCTCAGAAGAATAATAAATACAAAACATATAGAAAAACCCAAAACTCCTCAAGGGAAATTGAGGGGAGATCTTCAGTCTTGATGATGAATCCAACTTCTGAGATGGATCAATCGGTTTTCTTTGAGCAGTTCCCTACTTCCTTCTCTGTGCCCCCCTTTTCCTCCTCCTCTAGGGTGTATTTATAGGCTTTAGAATGCCTAAGAACCCTCAAAATTGGCCATTTCTAAATTGGACTTAATTTGGGCTCGATAGGGACACGCTCGTGTGACACAGCCGTGTACGATTACTTCAGGCCCTGGTCAAGCCTGTTGTTAAATAGGCACGGGCGTATGGTCCACCCGTGTGAGTCGTGCTTCGATTCTGCCAAATTGATACAGCCGTGTGCTATGCACGTGTGAGGAAGTCCAGGCCATGTTGATTTCGTACATTGGCCCATTTTCTCCGTTTTTAGCCTGTTTCTCATTCCTTTCACTCTCTTATGCTCACCTAAGTATAAAATATGAAATTAATGCATTAGGAGCATCAAATTCACCAATTTTAAGGAAAAATAATCCATAAAATGTGCTAAGCATGAGATAAAAATATGTATAAATTACAGTTTATCAATTACCATATGGGTCGAGTAGTCCTAAGTACCGGGATTCCAAAAATATAAAAATTACAAGTGAAGGGACTAAATTGTACTAACCAAATTGGATTCGAACTTCAAACCCCCAAATTCCATGAGATTCTTCTCTCTTTCTTTCTTTCTTTTCTTTTTATTTCTTTTCTAATTCACATGCATCCTGTAACAGCCCATTTTTAAGTAAATCAGAATAGTGGTTTTGGGACCACAAATTTGAGGTCAAAATAATTATTTTATTATTATTTTAATGTCTATAGTATGATAGTATGATTGTTTGAAAATTTCATTAAGAAATTTTATTGTTTGAATGCTCAATTTGATAAAAATACTAAATCACGTTGTAACATCCTGATTTTGGGCCTAATCGGAACAGTGGTTTTGGGACCACAAATCTGAAGTCATAAAATTTATTTTAATCTGAGGTCATAAAATTTATTTTAGTATTATTTTGAGGTCTACAACATGATAATAGGATTGTGTAAAAATATTGTTAAGAAACTTTATCGTTTGAATTCTTAATTTGTGAAAAAGGACCAAATTGCGTTAAATGTGAAAGTTTTGTTCCTTTAGCTAAATGTGTTAACTAGCTATAGAACTTAAAATTTGAGGTCCTTAATGAGTAATTAGGCCATTATATATGTATATATGTATGGCTGTACATAAAGTGTAATAAATGAAAAGTTAAAAATTGGGTATGGGTTGGTAATTGATGATAAAAGCAAAAACTAATAAAATAAAAATAAAATGGTTATCTTCTTATCCATCTTTTTCCACCGAAAATTCAAGGAGAAAAACTCCATGGAAGCTTGAAATTTTCAGCACAATAAACCCTCTACATGGAAGTCATTTTGGTGATAGTTTTTGATGTTTTTGAGATCCTTAAAGGATAATATAGCTACTTCTACCATTATTTTGAGCTAAGGTTTACGTTCAAAATTTACCCATGTGTATCATACATGTATTTTGATGGTTAATTGAGGAATATGGAAGTTTGGTGATAGATGAACATCTTTTTCTAAGTTATTTTTCATGAAAACAACTAAAAGGACTTGTTTGTAAAAACTTGTAAAAAGTAGTGTTAAAAATGTGATTTGATGAAAAATGTTGGTTGTTATAAGAGGGAATATAAATCGACTATGCTTGGGTAACAAAGAAATTGGCCGCATTTTATTTTACGAGCCTAAGGGCTAAATTGTAAATATGTGAAAGTTTAGGGGCAAAATTATAATTTTGTCAAAATATGATTTATGGGGTGTTTTGAATAATGTGGTAATTAAATAAGTGAAATTTTCTATTATAGATCAAGAAAAATGAAGTCTGGACCTAAACCGAGGAAAGAGCAAGATCTTGGACTAAATCGAATTAGTTGCCCATATTTTGTACCGAGGTAAGTTTGTGTGTGATTTATACAACATTTTATTATGCATTTAGCAATTAATGTTATATAAATTGTATATTTGTCTTTGTGAATACTATTGATGCTGTTCAATAAAGTTTTGAGGTGAAAAAGCTGGTTGAACCTTAGGAATACTTAGGGTATACAAATTAAAATATTTGGATTGATGAATCCCATATAAGACCATATCTGGGATATGGCATCGGCATCAGTATGAGTTATCATGTAAGACTGTATCTGGGATATGGCGTTGATATGAGACTTCATGTAAGACCACGTCTGGGGCATGGAGTCAAAATGAGAATTCGTATAAGACAATATCCGAGATATGGCATCGATGTGAGATCCCATGTAAGACCATGTCTGGGAAATGGCATTAGCATCTTATTGTGTATGGTAATTTCAAGTGCCCCTAGTATTCCAAATGGTTTAACTGGTAGTCCAAGAATTTTTCAAAGAAATGACAAGCTATGATCATGTTGAAAGAGTACAAGTATGTATGCCAAGCTAGTAGTTATTGAGATTACGAAATAATAAAACTTCAGTAAGAGGAGAATAAAGAAATTATGATCTTGAGTTCTATTGAATATTATGTAAATCATAGGAGGTAGGGTATGACTACAATGATTATTGAGAATGAGATGAGTCAAGTTATGTTATGTATGTGTATGAAAATGCATATTCTTATTGCTTATTAATTACATGCAAGCTTACTAAGCTTTATGCTTACCCTCTCACTTTTCCATTTTCTTATAGTATTGTCAAGCTAGCTCAAGAATCAAAGTACGTTGGAGGCACGTTCACACTATCAATAGGATTATTTAGGTATAGTTAATCTCAACATTTTGTGTATGGCATGTATAGGGCCCTAATCTTTTTGTTATATGTCATATTGGTCTAGCCAAATGTGTTAGCTTATAGTGATAGTTGATTTATCTTGTGTATGGCCATGAGATTTGGCTCATAATACTTATTGGGTTGTAAACCTATTCATCTATATATGTATAAGCCAATTCCATTATGATATTGCATGTGATTATGAATGATTGAATGTTGATGAATAATATGTGTGTATAAGATGGTATGGAAATGCATGCATGCAAGTCTAAGAAATATTTCTTATCTGTATATGTGATGGTAAGATTTGGTTGTCATAATAAGGAGTCTTAAACAAGTATAATGTGAGGAGATGTCGTCATCCATAAGCTATGTTTATGAGTGTTAAGTTATCATTGAAGCCATATATGTGTTTGTATAAATAAGGGTGGCAATTGGCTTGGAAAATAGCCTTAAAGTTGCTCACACGGGTAGGCACATAGGCGTGTGCCTAGACCGTGTGTGACTCATGGCTTGCCCCATGGGCGTGTGATCCGATCGTGTGTCCCCTACACCCTAATTAATGCAAAACAGAATGCCCAGTAGTAAACACATGGGCAGAGACATGACCGTGTGTCTCAGCCGTGTGAGAGACATGGCCTCAGCACACAGGTATGTGCCCAGGCCGTGTGAAGTATGCACCTGATTTTG
The DNA here is from genome assembly GCF_007990345.1 of Gossypium hirsutum. Taxonomy (NCBI): domain Eukaryota; kingdom Viridiplantae; phylum Streptophyta; class Magnoliopsida; order Malvales; family Malvaceae; genus Gossypium; species Gossypium hirsutum. The sequence continues at coordinate 72,306,937 of NC_053430.1, read as the reverse complement.
GAATTTAATTCACCATACGGCCTAAGGACACGTGCGTATGCCCTAGCCGTATGACCTTATTTGGCTGATGACATCATAGTCAGAGAGTTACACAAGCTGACGTCATAGTCCCGGTAACTTGATTTAGCTTATTCTAGCAATAATTTAACCTAGGGTTCATATTTGGAAAAATACCCATAGGTGAAATGTGTTTATTTTGATGTTTTATGGTAGAATATGAAGCTTGAAATTATGTTAAACAGCTTGAGCTAATCGATTTAAGTGAAAATGAGTAAAACGACATAATCTGTAAAAATACCTAATGGTCATAAGTACATGTTAGAGTGAGAATTTGATGTTGCCATAGGTAAATAAAATGATCAGCATGTCATAAAACATAAGAGTTAGGGATAAAGTTTCATTCTTGAGCCTTGGGGCAAAAATGTAAATATGAAAAAGCTTAGAGGCAAAATTGTAATTTTTATAAAGTTAGAGTTAAGGACTGTTTTGATAAATGTGAATATCAAATAAGTTAAATTTTCTATTATAGATTAAGAAGAACGAAATTCGGTGTTAGACCAAGCAAAGAAAAAGGTTAAGGACTAAATCAAAATATTTGATTGTATTTTGAATCAGGATAAGTTTGCGGTAAATAAATGCAATGTTTTATTATTTATAATTAATGATGTTATTTTTCAGCATTTATATATTTATTTTGTAAGTTTATTCCTTGATGATTCAAGCAAGAATTCACGAAGAAATGATACTTAAAAGTCCTGGTTAAACCTTAGGAATGTGTAGGATACAAATGTCATGACATTAGGGTTTAAGAATACCAAGTAAGACCATGCCAAGGCATGGCATTGGTAAGTTCTACAAGGCAAGGAAATCATGTAAGACCATGTCAAGACATGGCATTGATAAACTACTATAAGGCAAAGATCCCATGTAAGACCATGCCAAGGCATGGCAATGGTGAGTTCATAAGGCGAGGATACCATGTAAGACCATGTTAAGACACGACAATGGCTAGTTTAAAAAGGAAAGGTACCCGTGTATCCTTATTATTCCAAATGGTTCAAAGGAAAATTCAAAGAGTGTACCAAAGGGAAGGTAAGATAAGTCCATGTTCGAAAGGTTCAGGTTATCTTGATAATTCATTTAGAATGTTGTTATTAATTTACATGCAAACTTACTAAGATTTATACTTAATCCCTTTCTTTTCTTTCTTTTTTATAGTATCGCAAAGCCAACTCAAAAAATCGTAAGGATGTTGGAGATCGCCTTACACTATCAACGAGTTATCTCGGTATTCTGCGACTAGAAATACTTTAAGTTATGGAATGTATAGGGACTTGGCTATTTTGTGTGTATGTTCTTATGATATGATTAAAGAATGAGATGTGAATACTTGGTAATGGTTAGCTTATGATATAGCTAAAAAAGAACATGTTTTGGTATTATGTATGCCTAAATGAGGTTCGATGCAAAGAAACTATGAAAGAGTAAGAGTTGGCCATGGAATATTTAGGAAACAACAGCAGTGACATGGTTTTGAAAAATCACAAAAAATAGTAGAAATGGAATTAATATAGAATTAAAACTTTTTTAGTCTACTTTCATAGGAAAGAAACAGAGCAAGCAAAGGAAGTCTATATTCTGAGATATTTAAAATTCTGTAAGACTGCTTTAGAGTGACTTTGTGATCCCCTATTCCAACTTTGGAAAATCACTAGAAATTGTAAAAAAATAATTATAAGTAAAAGTTTATATTTCTGGATTCCTTAGTGAGTCTATTTTCATTTCAAACAAACAGATATGTTATCTAATTTCTGTATAATGAGATAATTGATTTTTAGTGAAGAGAGGTCAGGTCCGCTAAACTGCAAAATAGGGGAAAATTTAATGAATAAAATGTACTAATTGGCCAAACCAAAAATTCTAGAAAACTTATGGTAAGAATATATATGAGTCTAGTTTCAAAGAAAATTTACGGATTTAAATTTTGAGTTTTATAACTCGAGTTATAATTAATTTTGTGACTATTACGCAGATGGATAGTTTTATTATGAATAGTGATATAAATTGTTTTGATTTGTGTAAGTAATTGGAAAATTTTTAATGCTCTTGGTTTGGTCTCGAACCGTTCCAATTGCATGTTTTAGGGCATCGAGGGCCCTTTTTAGGTATTTATTAGATGAATGTGAGAGAATTAATTTTTTTAAAGGTAAATTTTTTATGCCCCGAACAAGTAAGATAAGTCTGGTAACGCCTCGTAATTGACTCCGGTGATGGTCTCGGATAAGGGGTGTTACATTTATTGGTATCAGAGTAAGAGTTTAGTCAGTTCTTGGAATATTCGATATGACTAAAAGTCTAGCTATACATGCCATACTTATATTTTGATAGTGTGAAGACTCCTGACAATTTTAAAATGTTTTTCTTTTATAGTTATGGATTCCGAACAAGTTGGTGCAGATGATGTAGAAAGTAACACGCTCGTTCTCGTAGAAGGGACAATGCCACCAGATAGTAGTGAAAGGCCCGTTACAGTTAGTCAGGGAGGAGGGGCTCGAGAAGCCTTCTTCCAAGCTATGAATGAATGGTTTGCCGAGTTCGTTCGTACGAATCCGACTATTAGACCTCCACCCCCTCATGATCCTCGGACTACCCATGTGGCTTCCCCAGTCACAGATACAGTCAGAGGAGAGAAGCCACCATTTGATAAAATTAGAAAACAAGGGGTCGAAGAGTTTTGGGCTACTAAAGATGACGATACAGAGAAAGTTGAATTTTGGCTCGAGAATACTATTAGGGTCTTTGATGAGTTATCCTGCACACCTGAAGAGTGCATGAAGTGTGTTGTATCACATTTACAAGACTCAACCAACCATTGGTGGAAGACACCTGTGTCAGTAGTACCGATAGAGAGGGTTAATGGGGATTTCTTTCAGGAGGAGTTCCATAAGAAATACATTAGTCAGAGGTTCATGGACCAGAAAAAAAAAGAATTCCTTGAACTAAAGCAGGGTAAAATGACAGTGACTGAATATGAACGTGAATTTGTCAGACTCGGTAATTGTGCTCGAGAATGTGTGTCTAATAAAGCTATTATGTGCAAGAGATTTGAAGATGGGCTCAATGATGATATTCGATTGTCAGTTGGTGTTTTAGAAATAAAAGAGTTTGTTATTTTAGTTGAAAGAGCTTGTAAGGAAAAGGAGTTTCTAAAAGGAAAGGGTAAAGCTGAAATTGAGATGCAAGGCACGAAGAAAAGACAGATGAGCAAGTCATTTCAGTCTACATCCAAGTGGCCTAGAGAGTTCTCTAAGAGATCCAAATTTTTAGCAGGGTATTCTAGCCAAAACAGAGGTAGAAGATTTATGGGTCAGAAAGCTGAAACCACTTCAATTGTGAGTGTTGGCAGTATTCAGCCTGTTAGACCCGAGTGCCCTCAATGTGGTCGACATCATCCAGGTCAATGTCAAGCAATTGAGACTGGTTGTTTCCGATGTGGTGCATCGGATCATTTCATTTAGGAGTGTCCTGAGATGGTTAAACGAGAAGTAATACCAAATGTAAGATCAGGCAATGCCCCCATTAGAAGTAGACCTAAGAGAAGTTCAGGAATAAGGGCAGGTAGAGGTGCATCTAGAGATTCAGTAGCGAGACCAGATGTTAGAACACCTGTAAGGACCTATGCTATCTGTGCTGGTGAAAAGGCACCCTCCCCCGATGTAATTACGGGTACATTTTCTCTTCATGATGTTAATGTTATTGCTTTGATGTATCCAGGTTCGACCCATTCCTATGTTTGCATGAAATTTATGCCTAGTATGAACATGTCCATAGAGTTTACGGGATTTGTGATTAAAGTGTCGAATCCAATGGGTTAGTATGTATTAGTAGACAAAGTATGTAAAAATTTCCCTTTGATGATTAGAGGTTACTGTTTTCCAATCGATCTCATACTATTTCCATTTGATGAGTTTGATGTGATTCTTGGTATGGATTGGTTGACTGCGCATGACGTGATAGTGAATTGTGGAATGAAATTTATTGAGTTGAAATGCGAAAATGGTGAAATTCTTCGAGTTAATTCAGATGAGTCAGATAGTTCAATTGCCATGATTTCTGTTATGTCTGCTCAAATAGGCTTGAGAAAAGGATATGAAGCTTATCTTGCTTTTGTGTTGAATACTAAAGATCCAGAGTTGAAAACTGAATTAGTACCTATGGTATGTGAGTTTCTTGATGTGTTTCTAGAAGAACTACTAGGTTTGCCTTCTATCGAGAAGTTGAGTTTGGTATTGAATTGGTTCCAAGTACAACACTTATTTCTATTACTCCTTATAGAATGGCTCTAATGGAATTGAGAGAATTAAAAGTTCAGTTGCAGCAACTAATAGAGAAAGGCTTTGCAAGACCTAGTTGTTCACCATGGGGTGCACCAGTGCTCTTTGTGAAAAAGAAAGATGGTTCGATGAGATTGTACATAGATTATTGGCAGCTTAACAAGGTGACTATTAAGAACAAGTATCCACTACCTAGAATAGACGATTTGTAGAGAGGTTTTCCATGTAGCTACTCTATTAACAAGATTTCTATAGAAAGATGTCAAGTTTGAATGGACTAAAAAGTGTCAACAGAGTTTTGACAAGTTAAAGGCATTGTTGACTGACGCTCCTGTCTTAGTACAACCAGAACTGGGTAAAGAGTTTGTGATTTACATGATGCGTCCTTGAATGGACTAGGCTGTGTACTTATGTAGGAAGGAAAGGTAATTGCTTATGCCTCTAGACAGCTAAAGCCACATGAGAAAAATTATTCGATACATGATTTAGAACTAGCTCCCATTGTATTTGCATTGAAAATCTGGAGACATCACTTGTATGGTGAGAAGTGTCGAATATTTACTGATCATAATAGTTTGAAATACTTGATAAATCAGAAAGATTTGAAATTGAGGCAAAGAATATGGCTAGAGTTGATTAAAGATTATGAACTAGTGATCGATTATCACTCGGGTAAGGCAAACATAGTTGCTGAAGTTTGAGTAGAAAATCTTTATTTGCATTAAGAGCTTTGAACAATAGTTTAACCTTATTGGATGATGGTTCTATCTTATCCAAATTAAGAGCTAAGCCAATGTTTCTTGAAGAAATTTGTGAAGTTCAGAAAGATGACAGTAAGTTGCAAGCTAAAAGAGCTCAGTGTTAGTCGCGTATAAGTCAGATTTTCAGATCAGTTCTGACAGTTGTTTAATGTTCAGAAATCGGATATGTGTACCAAAAAATGATGAGCTTATTCGAAAGATTTTAGAGGAAGCACATAGCAGTTCCTTGTCTATTCATCTTGGTAGTACAAAAATGTTTAATGATTTGAAGAAAATGTATTTGTGGGTAGGAATGAAGAGAGATATCTCAGAGTTTGTTTCTAGATGCTTGATCTGTCAGCAGGTAAAAGCTGAACATCAGGTACCTTCAAGTTTATTATAGCCTGTGTTAGTTCCTGAGTGGAAATGGAACCGAGTTGCCATTGATTTTGCGATAAGATTGCCGTTGACACCGAGAAAGAAAGATGCAGTATGGGTTGTGATTGATAAGCTAACGAAGTCGGCTCATTTTATTCCAAATCGTATGGATTATTCACTTGACAAGTTGGATAAGTTGTATATTTCAGAGATAGTCAGACTACATGGAGTATCATTATCAATTATTTCAGATAGAGACTCGAGATACACTTTGCGATTTTGGAAGAAGTTACAGGAAGCTTTGGGCTCAAAGTTGAGTTTTAATACAGCTTTCCATCCTCAGACTGATGGTCAGTCAGAGAGAGTTATTCAGATACTTGAGGATATGCTCAAATGTTGTGTCTTAGAATTTCAAGGTAGTTGGGAGAAATATTTTTCGTTGGTAGAGTTTGCTTATAATAATAGTTACCAGTCGAGTTTGAAAATGGAACCTTATGAAGCTTTGTATGGACGTAAATGTCACACACCTTTGTATTGGATAGAGCTTAAAGAAAATCAGACTTACAGGGTTGATTTAGTAAAGAAATTGAAGGGAAAGTGAAAGTTATCAGAGATTGCCTGAAAGTAGCTTCAGATAGACAGAAGTTTTATGAAGACTTGAAGAGAAAAGAGATTGAGTATCAAGGTGGTGACAAAGTGTTCTTGGAAGTATCCCCATGGAAGAAAGTCTTTAGATTTGGCAAGAAAAGCAAACTAAGTCCACGTTTTGTTGGACCGTTTTAGGTGACTAAAAGAGTTGGACCATTAGCATATCAGTTAGCTTTGCCGCCAGTGTTAGAGAAGATTTATGATGTGTTCCATGTGTCCATATTACGTTGTTACCATTCTGATTCTTCCCATGTGATTTCACAGACAGAGGTTGAGATTCAGCAAGATCTGACTTATGGTGAAGAACGAATAAAGATTTTAGCTCGAGAGGTCAAGCAACTAAGGGACAAAAGTATTGCACTTGTGAAAGTATTATGGAATAGGCATGGGGTAGACGAGGCTACATGGGAGCCTGAAGAGGTTATGTGAAAACAGTATCCAAATCTTTTCACAGGTAAGATTTTTGAGGACAAAAATCCCTAAAGAGGGGAGAAATGTAACATCCCAAAATAGGGCCTAAACGAAACAGTGGTTGCAAAACCATGAATCCGAGATAGAAAAGTTTATTCCGATTAATTTTTATAATTTACCGAGTGATTAGATGCATGTGTTTGAGTATCGATGGAAAATTTTATAGATCCCATGTAAGACCATGCCAAGGCATGGCAATGGTGAGTTCATAAGGCAAGGATACCACGTAAGACCATGTCAAGACATGGAAATGGTAAGTTTGAAAAGGAAAGGTACCCATGTATCCTTAGTATTCCAAATGGTTCAACGGAAAATTTAAAAAGTGTACCAAAGTGAAGGCCAGATAATTTCATATTCGAAAGGTTCAGGTTATCTTGATAATTCATTTAGAATGTTGTTATTTATTTACATGCAAACTTACTAAACTTTATGCTTACTCCCTTTCTTTTCTCTCTTTTTATAGTATCGCAAAGCCAACTAGGAAAATCATAAGGACGTCGAAGATCGCCTCACACTATCAACGAGTTATCTCGGTATTTTGTGACTAGAAATACTTTAAGTTATGGCATGTATAGGGACTTGGCTATTTTGTGTGTATATCATTATGATATGATTAAAGAATGACATGTGAATACTTGGTAATGATTAGCTTACGATATAGCTAAACAAGAACATGTTTTGGTATTATGTATGCCTAAATGAGGTTTGATGCAAAGAAACTCTGAAAGAGTAAGAGTTGGCCATGGAACAGTTAGGAAATAGCAACAGTGATGTGATTTTGAAAAATCACTAAAAATTGTAGAAATGGAACTAAATGGTGAATGAGATATAGAATTAAATCTTATTAAGTCTACTTTCATAGGAAAGAAACAAAGCAAGCAAAGAAAGTCTTTATTCCTAGATATTTAAATTTCTATAAGACTGGTTTAAAGTAACTTTGTGATCCCCTGTTCCAACATTGGAAAATCAATAGAAATTGTAAAAAAATAATTATAAGTCAAATTTTATATTTCTAGATTCCTTAGTGAGTCTATTTTCATTCATTAGAAACAAACAAAAACATTATCTAATTTCTGTATAATTAGATAATTAATTTTTAGTGAAGAGAGGTAAGGTCTGCTGAACTGCAAAATAGGGTAACTTTTAATGAATAAACTATACTAATTGGCCAAACCAAAAATTCTGCAAAAATTATAGTAAGAAGATATATGAGTCTAGTTTCAGGAAAAATTTATAGATTTAAATTTTGAGTTTTTAACTTGAGTTATAATTAATTTGGTGTCTGTTACTCAGATGGACAGTTTTATTATGAATAGTAAAATAAATTGTTTTGATTTGTGTAAGTAATCAGAAAATTTTTAATGTTCCAGGTTTGGTCCTGAACCGTTCCAATGCATGTTTTAGGGCCTCGAGAGCCCTTTTTAGGGATTTATTGGATAAATGTGAGTAAATTAATTTTTTTTAAAAGTAATTTTTTTTATGCCCCGAACAAGTAAGATAAGTCTGGTAACGCCTCGTGCTCGACTCCGGCGACGGTCTTGGGTAAGGGGTGTTACAAAATAAGCTTCGCAACCCTTTCTCACATATTTTTGAGCCAACATTGATGAAATCACTGTCGGTAAACCATTCAAATCATCTGATTCAATCTGGATAATTTCATTATTCTCACATCTCAGATCAATCATTTTTTGTTTGCAATTCACAATAGCATCAGGCAGCGTTAACCAACCCATACCCAGAATTATATCAAATTCATTAAATGGTAACAACATCAGATCAGCTAAAAAACATATATCCCGAATCATTAATGGACAGTTCTTGCACACTTTATCAACCAACACGCACTTGCCTAAGGGGTTCGATACCCTAATTACAAATTCAGTAGACTCTACAAGCAAACTCTTACTAGATACTAAATTCACACATACATATAAATGAGTTGATCCTGGATCTATCAATACAATAACTTTAGTATCATAGAGAGTAAAAGTATCGGTAATGACGTCTAGAGATGACGCTTCTTCGCGAGCATGAATAGCGTAGGCTCGTGCAGGTGCTCTCGCCTCTGTTCTCAAAGCAGAGTCTTTAGTCGCTTTTTGGCTACCACTCACATTTCCTATATTTCTGGGTGGTCTACCTCTAGGTGAAATGTTACTCGGCCTCGTGTTTTGTACTGTATCTTGCTCAGCCAACTCAGGATAATTACAAATGAAATGATCCAATGATCCACACTTAAAACAGGCCCTATCATTCAATCTACAATCACCAGGATACCTTTTACCATAATGTTTACATTCAAATCGGTTATGTCTCACACTGCCAACACAAGCAATCGAAGTAGCTGGAACTTTGAAACTCGACTGTTGTTTTACTCAATTTCTTTTTGCATGTCCCGCCGATGCAGTAGAACGATTAAACAAGTCTCAAAATTTCTTCGATGAAGACTAATAAGATTTACTAGCTGAACTCTTTCTCGAATCTCTTGCTTCAAAATCAGCTTTTGTCTTTTCTTTGCTGAGATTTTTGGCTTTACAAGCCCTTTCAACTAACACAACAAATTCTTTGATTTCTAGAATCCCAACCAAAAGTTTTATATCTTCATTCAGCCTGTCAACAAATCTCTTACACATGATCTCTTTAGTGGAGACATATTCCCGAGCATACTTGCTTAAACGTACGAACTCTCTTTCATATTCTGTCACCGTCATCCGACCTTGTTTCAACTCTAGAAACTCTTTATGTTTCTGATCAAGAAATCTTTGATTTATATATTTCTTTCAAAATTAAGATTGAAAGAACTTCCAAGTAATCCGTTCTCTAAGAACCACAGATATTAAGGTTTTCCACCAATGATACGCATTATCTCTCAGCAATGATACAACGTTTTTAATGCATTCATCAAGAGTACAAGATAATTCCTCAAACACTTTGATTGTATTCTCGATCCAGAATTCAGCCCTCTCTGCACCATCATCAATGTAGCCCGAAACTCTTCAACCGGTGTTTACATATCTTATCCACTGGCGGCTTATTCAATCGAATCGGATCCATTATTTGTGGCACAATTGGGACTTGTTGAGGAACAGGTGGGGTGGAGGTTATTGAGCAGCCGAATTCATTCGAACGAACCCCGTGAACCACTCACTCATCATTTAGAAGAAGGCTTGCTTAGCCTCTCCCCTTTGGCTACTAGAAATAGGCCTAGAATCGACCGGCGCTGCCCCTTGTGCGGGAGTGGGCGCATTACTTTCCACATCATCAGCTATGGCTCGATTGGGATCCATTTGCTATATAAAAACACATTTTAACTGTCAGGAATCATCACACTATCATAGTTTATATATATGACATGTATAGCTCGACTCTCACACGCTACGTTAGTCCTAGAATCGACTAAACTGTAGCTTTGACACCAATTAAATGTAACACCCCTAACTCGTATTCGTCATCAGAATAGGGTTACGGGGCATTACTAGATAACACACCTCATTCACATACATTTATACATTCATATTCAAAATCCATTAAAAAATTCACAATGTCCCTTGTAAGGCTCTACGAGACCTTAAAACATGCATAGAAGTGGTTCGAGACTAAATCGATAACATTTGCAAACTTTAGGAAACTTAGAAAAATTTTGTTTAATCTCAGGGTCACACGTCCGTGTGAACAAGCTGTGTGCCTCACACAGTCATCAAACACGCCCGTGTCACAGACAGTGTGGGCATACATATTGACTTGCACCACATGGCTGAGGACACGCCCGTGTGCCATGGCCGTAGGAAAATTAGAGAGGTTACTAACTTGGCCACACAGTCGACCACACGCCCGTGTGTCAAACTCGTGTACCTTTCAAAATGGCCACACACGCCTATGTGCCAAGGCTATATGTCTCACATGGACAATAGACACGCATGTGTGTCTAGGTCGTGTCAAAACTGTAGGGTATACTGACTTAATTCGAAAGGGTACCCTAGGGGACACACGGCCATGTAACATGACCGTGTGTCACATAAGGCTGAGACACATGCCCATGTCTCCGCCCGTGTGGACAAAAATAAGCTATTTGCAAAGCCAACTTGCCACCCTTATCTCATACACACCTAGCCATCAAATGGTATCAATTCAACACACATATATATAGGCAACCAAACCATGCCATTTCACACACATATCATACCATCTATCATCAATCAATTCAACTACTAAATTCCATATTCAAAACATGCCAAATCAATATGCCACAATCATCTATCTCACATAACTATTAAATAAAATTTCTTACCTTTTTATCAACCAAATCATACTTCTCAAACACATCAATTCATCATCCTCAAATTATACCAAAATATACCAAATTCCAAGCAATAATACCACAACATAAAACTATCCAAAAGAGCATCTATACAACCATTCCAAACAAGCCAACACTTAGGACATTATATACATCACTTATATCACTTATCAAACACATAATTCAAGCCAACTTAAATGGTCATATTCCAACATTTACAAGCCAAATCTCATGGCTATAATCACAACTCAAAACATACCAAGATGACACTAGCCTATACATGCCATATACCATATATACAAAGCTTCAAAAGTACCAACGAGATGATCGATAGTGTGATGACATTTCCCGATGATCCTCGAGTCCGAGTTAGCTTCGATAATCTATAAAATAGGGAAAGAACACACAAAGTAAACAAAATAAGGAAAGAACACACAAAGTAAGCTTTAAAAGCTTAGTAAGCCATATACAAATAAACTCATCACATGAATATTTGCATATCAATTCAAATATGCTTAACATGGCTAATTTCATTCAAATTTCACAAGCCTTTCTCATTGAACATTTATTCAATGTCTTAATCGAGTTCATCAAATATTTCCCCTTTTTAATACTCGTATGAATTTCGTACATACATGAGTTACTTAGCTCTTTCACATATTCTTTCTCGACTTAACTTTTCCCGTTGAACCATTCGGAATCATTAAGGGTACTCGGAATCACATAAAGCTCGTACAATGCCATATCCCAAATATGGTCTTACATGTTATCACATATCAATGCCACTGTCCTAGACAGGGTCTTACACGAAATTGATTAATGATGCCAATATCTCAGACATTGTCTTACACGTAATCTCAATACAATGCCAATGTCTCAGACATCGTCTTACATGTAATCACATCTTAATAACCTAATGTCATGACATTCGTATCCTATACTATTCCTAAAGTTCGTATGGGACTTTCGGATGTCGTAACTCTGTCGATTCTTACTCGTAATTACTCGTCCAACATTCATAAAAATTCAATGGCAATTAAACACATATAATTCAATTTAAAGACATTTATTTGCATATGAATTTACCTCGCATTCGGGATAAACGAACTGGATCGACTATTCGTCAACTTTTGATTTTCTCCGATCTAAATTTGTTTTCTTTCGTTCTTGATCTATATACATTCAAAATTAACTCTTTTACTCCTCAATTCATTCAATTTCATCTAAAGCACACAATTTGGGACATTTTACACATTAACCCCTATAATTTCACATTTTTTCAATTTTGTCCTTATTTCATAAAAACATAATTTACAACAATTTCAACTAAACCCAAGCTAGCTGAATATATATAGGCTCCATAACAGCCCATATTTATTAATATTTCACACAATTAACCATACATTTTACACTTTTCACAAATTAGTCCCTTTTATGCAATTTCACTAAAAATCACTTTACAAAACATGATAATCTAACAAAAAATACTCATTTTCCATCAAACACTCAATAACACATGAATTCATCAATTGAAACTTTTAAAATCATCAACATTTTCAAAAATTGAGGCGTGGGCTAGCTAGTATTCAAAGCAACGTTCACAAAAACATTGAAATCATCAAAAACAGAACAAAAACGAACCTTCAATTGAGCTTCAACATGGCCGAACCCTAAAACACATCCATGGATTTTCTTTTCTTTGTATTTTCAGTGGAATGAAGAAAAGATGATGATAATACATTATGTTTATTTATATTTTACTTAAGTTATTTATAAATTACTAAATTAACCTTAGTAATAACCTTTAATATCACTTAAATAAGTGTCCATAAATGTCCACCAACATAAATAAGGGTATAATTAACACATAAGGACTTTCAATTTAATATCATATAGCATTTAGACACTTTAAACATGTAGAATACAATCTTTGCATTTTACGCGATTTAGTCCTTTTTTTGCTATTAAACGATAAAATTAGCTCACGAAATTTTCACACATATATAATCACATGCTGTAAGCACATGAAATAATATTAAAATAATTTACGACCTCAAATTTGTTGTTTTGAAACTGCTGTTCTGATTTAGCTAAAACCGAGCTGTTACATAGGTTTAAAGAGTTGGAGGTACTGACCTATTTCTGGTTTTAGGTTACTAGTGAATATGCTCAGGGCATAGTTCTTAGGAAACTACAGCTAATTGAGGAGGATGATGAAGTTAACGTTCCTGTCTACTTGAGTGAGACAAAGTCAGCCATAGGATCCTAGAATGTGTTAGAACCAAAATGTTCTCATAGATGATGAGCATAGGTTGGCCATGATAGAAGATGGAATCCTCCTTGCCTTTAAGTAAAGAAGTGGTGCCAATCCAATGCCTTACCCTCGAGATGGAGCATCACTGTACGAACCTTGGCCTGGTCAGGAACCCTTTTCATTTCAAAAAATTGTTCTAATTTAGCCTACCATCTAAAGTCCAAGCCAAGGGCAATTGAGCTTGTTCCCCATGTTTTCCAAATCCAAATTGCTAGATCTGGTTGGAGTCCCTATAGCATTGAAATCAACCATAGAAGTGAGAGGCAAATGCTCTTTGAAAGAAATTTTGGGAGAGGTCCCCCCAACACACCCTTTGCCTTGTCGAGAGAATAAGTAGTCACTATAGTTAAGATGGAGTGACCCAAATACTGATAAAAGAATCTCTTAAGCTCAGTTTGAAGTTCCTCCTTGAAGTCATCGATACGAGCATCCATCTTATTGTCCCACCGAAATACTTTTAGATGAAGTTTCTTCAGCTCCTACTGCATTTGGGACGATTCCTTTTGAGCTTTGGTAGTGTCATCATCACCAGCCATGAGGATCGACTGACTCTGATACCTTTGTTATGGAAGATTAATCGAAGAAGAGAAAGAAAGGAGAATAAGAGAGAAGAGCATGAGAGAAGTTGGGAGAATATATTCAGTTGAAATTTATCATAGTTGTAACCCTTTCCAATTCAACAAAAATAAGGGAAAAAAAAAGAAAACCATTGTAATAGAAAAACAGTTCCAACTGGCCCATACTAAAACGCACTGTTTCACTTAAACATTAAAACATACTGTTTCACTTAAGTATAATAACAATATTTAAGCTAAAAATGTGAACTAAAACGCAATCCTTTTAATAACTGATTATAACTTTCATAAAAAAAAGGAAAAAGAAATAAAAAGGAAAAGAAAGTAAAAAAAACAAAGAAAAAGAAAATAAAAAAATAGAGAAGGAAAATAAAATAGAAGGAAAGAAAGTATAATGGGAAAGAAAGAAAAAGAAAACAAACTAATGAAGTGAGTTTTTAATCATTTAATACTTTTTTAAAAATTTATATACTTTTAAAAAAAGATTCTATGTTTTAAAAAAAATAAAAATGTCACATTAGCTATAATGTGTCATGCCACATAAGCGAAATCATCAGCTGATGTGTAATGCCATGTCAACCAAAAATGTTGACCATTAGTTGACTGATAGTTTCTATCAATTTTGGCCTTATTTGAATTTTTTTCAACATTTTGGCTGAGGTTGCAACAAAAAAAATGCTAAAGGTTGAAGTGAAAAAACCTCAAAATGTTGAGGGTGGACCAATTTTGCCTTTTTTATAATTTTTAATTTTTTTAAAATATATTTTTTAAAATTTTTTAAAATGATTTTCATTATTTTTATTTTTTTTAAATTTTAAAAAATTAGTTAATTGCTAGCATGGCAATCCACATGTATGGCACAGTTCAACAAAGTTAATAAAAGTTATTTAATTGCTTACGTGAAAATCCACGTATATGGCATACTTTAACAAAGTTAATAAAAGTTAATTTTTCCATCTATTTTGGGGTGGTTTGATAGACAGGGCTAAAATGACTGTATTTTTTGTAAAGTTGGAAGGCCAAATAAGTCATTATGCCTTCTAATTACATTCCCAAACTATCGGGGTAATGTCAATTAGGTCATTTTGTTGCTAAAATCATTAATTTATTTATTAAATGACAATTCAGATCTTATATGTTATAATTTAAAATGAAAATTGTAAAAATGAATGTCCTAAAAATCTTAGTTTTGAAGTTTTTGAAGTTTTTACAGAAGTTTTATTTTTCACTCTTTTTTTTTTAAATTTTACCTTATTTTAGTGGACTTTTCAAGGATAAGTATCAAATTGACAAAAATTGCTAACATTGAGGGCTAAAATAGTTATTGTATTTTCTATAATTGCAAAACTAGACAGAAAGATCAAGATTTTTTTTAAAAAAGTGCAAGAACTCAATATATCAAAATTAAAGTACATGGACTAAATTTTAAAATTCAAAAGAGTACAAGACTTTTGACATATTTAAATCTTTAAAATTTTACATAAGACGTGCTTGGACACCATGTAGCAATTGAATGCAAGTGTACTCAAATACTATCTTAGTAATTACACCTTTTTATACATGGAATAGTTATTTTCCATACGAGTTTAGTTGACATAGTATAATTATACTATAGTTCCACATTTGTGTTTAGTAGTACAAATTATTACACAATTACATAAATTAGACTTGTTTAAATATATTAATTATTATCAAATATTATCGATAATACTAGAATAAAAATTCTAAACAAGTTGCAAAATTAAGATCAAACCATCATTTGTAATATGTTTGTCTAAGAAAATAGTTAACAACACGATTATAAATAAAAATAATAAGAAAAGTAAACATCATTTGAAATTATATCTAATAGCTCTAACATTTCATATTTGTTGTGTTATTCCCTTAGTAACATTTAACATATTATACACACTAGTATGCTAGTCCCTGGCAAATTTCTTCATTTGAGTCAAAATTAAATCTATATCATTAAGCTTACCATGATTTTCTTCTTTTTTGTACTCTTCAAAATATGTATCATCTCAATTCCACATATGAATGAAGCTATGAAATATGCAACATGCTAGCACGATCCAACATTGTTCTTTTAGACTATATTGAGGTGGTGTTGTTAATATGTGAATTCTTTTTTTAAGAATTGCACATTTTCTCCCAACCATAATTTGAAGCTTTGCATATCTCAAATCAAAAAGTTCACTAGGTGTATTTAGTACTTGTGTCTAACTCAATTCTCTAAAATAATATCATACTCATGATATGGTGCAATAGAACTTTTTGTACCTATATAATCAACTTTGTAGATTACAATATATAAATTTTAACCTATTAAGTGTTTTTATAAACCAAATTTTCAGCTAACTAACTTAGGGTGCCAAATAGTATAGCTGTGTCCTCGTCAGGGCCAAAGAGGGCCTTGGCCCCCTAAAGTTTTCGAAAACTTTAGTTGTATCCTTATAATTTTTTGAAAATTTTAATTAAGTTCCTCCAAATTTTTTGAAAATTATTATTAAACCTTTGAAAAAATTTAAAAATTTCAATTAGACTATTCAATTTTTGTTAAACATTTTCATAAAACCTCTAAAATTATTAAAAGTTTTAATTAAACATACCAAAATTTTTGAAAACTTCCACTAAAACCCTTCGTTTTCAAAAATTTTAGTCAGCCTCTCAAAAGAATATAATGTCAACCACTATCATATGTCAAATCAACTTTTTATAACTTTTCTTTATAAATTTTTATTACTATCATCCCACACAATTTAGGTAAAAACTAATAGAGTACATAATAGCCTTTATTTAAAACGATTTTATAATGTGTTTAATAGCTTTTGTAACACTTATATTAACATAGTTAAATACTTATTGATGTAAAAATAATATAATTTATAAAGTAAATTACATTAGTAGTCCTCAACTATTTTTTTATCACCTAACTATGAAAAGTTATAAAATGGTCATTTAATTTTTTTCTTTTTTGGTCACCTAATTACGAAAGGTAATTAAATGGCCACTCAACTATGGTTTTTTTTTTTGGTCACTAGCTAGTTAACAAAAAAGTTTAAAATATACCTATAGTCCTTGTACTTTTCAAAAATTAAAAATCTAGTCCATATACTTAGATTTTTAGGAATTTAAACTCTTTACTTTTTAGATTTTAAAATTCAAGTCCAACCGTTAATCCTGTTAATTGGTTTATTGAATTTAGGTTAAGTAGAATATCTTTTTTTTTAATTACATGGCTACTAAGTAAGTAGTTTTTTTATTTCAAAATGTCATAGCAACAAATTTAACAAAAAATAGATTAACAAAGTTAACAACTAGATCTGAATTTTGAAATTTGAAAAGTAGGGGGACTAAATTCCTAAAAATACAAAGACTAAATTCCTAATTTTTTAAAAGCACAAGGACTAGAAACATTTTAACCTTTTTTTGTTAACTAGCTGGTGACCAAAAAATAAAAACCATAAATAAGTGGCTATTTTATAACTTTTCATAGTTAGGTGACAAAAAAATAAAAAGACCATAATTGAGTGACCATTTTATAACTTTTCATAGTTGAGTGGCCAAAATAGAAAACCATAATTGGTTGACTACTAAAATAGTTTTACCTAATTTATAATAGTTTTTATAAACTAAATTTGCTATTAGGTAAAAAAATTGCTTAAAATATTTATATTTGATGTATCAGTAGTAGACCTGTCCATGGGTATGATTACTTAAAAAGTGGGAGAGTTTAGGTAAAATATAGATTTAAAAAATGAGCTTGGAAAAAAAGATAAGGCCCATTTAGAAAACGGGCTAGGCCTTGGGTAAGACTTCTTTGGACCAAGCCCGACCCGACTCGACCCGTATTTGCAAAAAAAAATGGCTTTTTGTTGTTGTTATTTTCTTGCTATTTTTTACTGTTTCGCTTCTATTGTTTTCTCATTATTCTACTATCATTTCACTATTATGTTGATTTTATTATTATTGTTTGAATATTATATAACTTATATTTTATTATTAATTTTGTTACTATTTTAAAAGCATTTGTTTGTTAAGTTACATATATCTTAGTGTTATTTAAGTATATATATATATTTAATTTGTTGGGAAACATTTATTTTAATTTATTTTATATTTTTTATGTATTATATATATATTTTTAAAAATAGTATAAAATTTTTTTAATATGAGCGAAGCGAGCCCAAATTTTAACATTTTTATCTGAGCCGAATTTAGAAAAAATTTTAAACTCATTTTTCGAGCCGAGCTCTTGCAAACACGCATAAGATTTTGATTGGGCCTGGCATACACACCTCTAGTAAGTAGCAACCAATAGAGAAAATAAGATGTTAAAACTGAATAACCCTCAAAATCTTTTTGATAAAGCAACCAATGGCAAATAAAAACACTGGTGCAGAAAACTCAAAGTGCCCTAATTGAAGTAACTTCAGCTGTTTAAAAACTGTATGGAGTGGATTGAAAATTTACATTTAAGACCTAAAACATCCTGGAAAATTTATATATATATACATATATATATATATATATAAAGCAAAGCAAAAACAAAAGGAAAGCAATCTCTTTACCTGGTCGTTGGCAAAGAGAACATAAGGCAATAATTTTCATATTCTTCTACATAAGAGCAAAGAGGTCTGGGATTATATAGGATGTTTGATGTACAATTATGGTCTTTTCACAACAACTGTTACTTCTCGTCTGTTCTTATGGAATTTAGTCTTCTCATTCTCAGATCGAGCTCTTTCATTACTTCTGTTTCTTGCTTTTTCCTTTGCTTCGATATTGTGTTTGTCGTCATGAATCCGATCTTATCAAATGCAACCTGTAGAGATGTAGAAGGTAAGATTAAAATTCATTGTTTGGGAAAGAAGAACAATATGGATTTACATACACTAAGACCGTACCCCTAAAACATCAAGACTAAGAATCCAACCACAAGAAAGAAAATCTGCTATTATCAGTTTGGATTAGGATCCACTTCTTTGCTTTTCAATAAATTCATTATTTCCATTCAAACAAGTGAATGGAGGGCAGCCGACCAATTTGATTTTTCCTATTGCATAGAAGTCTTCATTGCATGAGGTATTTTAGTTCTTTTTTTAAAAGAATAAAACGAATATATTATCAGTTACTATGCCATGTTTAAACTTCATATACCAGTTCCTTCGAAAGCCATGATCGTTTCCTATCCGGTTTATATCAAGAAATAGGTTTTTCATTAATTCATTTCTCCAAACAAAATGAGAAAAGAAGCATGAAATGTTACAGAAGAGAAGAAAAAAAATGGAGGAACAAAAGATGACTTGTCTTACCGTCAATAACTCGTCAGGATCAAAAAGGTGATGGGTAGTTCTCTGTAATATGTTAATAATGTCACCAACCTGATGCGTTAGAAGCAATTCATGTTCTTTCATCTGCAAAAGCAAATCAAAACATAACTTAGTTCCATGGTATTGTCTTGACATCTGAATGTTTTCTAGGGAAAAAACATAGAAGAAAGTTATTGACTTGTTAAATGACATTAGCACCTTAAATATAGCCAAAGCTACATGAAAAAGAACCTTTGCCCCCTCATAGAAAAGGACATCCCATACCCGCAGAGTTGTCTGGACAAATAGCGCAACAAAAAGAAAAAATAAGATAGTCGGAAAGCAACCTCAAGTAAAATTGACACCATCTGATATGACAGAATTGAAACGGTAATGAAAAATTGTTTGAACCTCTGAAGGCAAGCTTTTAGAGAAGAGGCACAGGAACCATTCAGTAGCAACAAGGGAGACATCGAACTCCAATGCTTCCAAATGAGCAGCAATCCTGCATTGTTTTAATCCAAATCTTAATAAGATAAGCCGTAGAGCAAAAACAGATTAACTTAACCAAAAATATGCTGATAAATAAAACAGTTAATCTTCAAAGAATACCTTGGGCACTTTTTAGCAAGCAAATCCTTAAAAACCCTTTGTTCGACATGGCATCCGGATAAGTTAGTTGTATAGCAGTCATTAACTAAAACATTTTCAAGGAGGACAGCAAGCATCCAAAATGCATCTTCCTCTGTTTTCATAACAAGCAATAATAACGCAGCGACATAATTTAAGCCCTGCGCCAAGAACAAGTTTTGTCTTAAATGAGAACAAAATTAGATGAAGAATAAAATATGATTTCTCACAATTCAATATCTACTAACTGTTAAACTTGGAAATAGTAGGGACCAATTGGTTTAGGGACTTGATCAAAGTGATATTTGGAAAGATAGGGTTTACAGATACTCCACATCAAATTTGGTATAAATAATTAATACAAAGGTAATCAAACCAACCTATGGAACAATGAAGTTTGATTAGGGTTTAAGCTTAAGTCACTGTAAATATAGGGAACTGATAAGTACATGGACGGAAGGACAGAAATTAAACGGAATAAGACCATAGAACTTGGAGGCAATAAGACTTTGTAAGACGAGCATACAAATCGATGAACTCACCTGACAGTAGCCCACATCAGAATCACGGAAAGAATACCCCACAAGCACACGCCGAAGAGCTGCATGGCCCTCTGGAGTGTCCAACCATGGGTGACCGGGGAAGGTTCGTGGAAGGTCCTGGAAGAATACATAAGAATATATATTTAGAAAAAAAAAAAACATGGCAGTACTCTCATTTCCATATTTGGGTCACCAGAGGACTGAGAACTTTACACCAAAGAGATTTGAAACCATTGATTTTTGTCTAGGCACATAAACTTATTATTACAATTACATGCAATACTGCTAAAAGAAGGGAAAACTGAAATTGGTAAGGCACTTCCAATAAGGTTTTCAGATTCAATAAACTTACACTGATCGATATACCTTCTAATTGTGCATTTTCAACAACATATGTTTTCAATTCCAACCTATGAAGATTTTTATTACAAAAGAAACCTTGTGATGTAGTGATTTCTCAAACACGATTATCCCTTTTAAATTATGCAATAGAAAAGAATATTTGGGGAATTCAATATCGAAATCCCAACATTAACCTATAAAAACGAAACCATCCGCTCATTTAGGTCGATCATAAGATATTATGCATTTTACAATTCCAAATACATAGTGCAAAGTTAACCAAACCTATAGAAAAAGAAACAAGACAAAAAGCACCTCCTGACAAAGATCCATGTAAAAATAGGGGGAAAAGAAACAAATATCAATGAAGCAAATGCACACCCAACATGCTGGACTTACATGATCAATCTGACGTGTTGCAGGCGTGTCCATACCCTGTACCGCCTTTAACAAATCATTATAATAGCTTTCAGGCACCGTAGACTTCTTCTTGGCGGCACCCGAAAGCGAAAACCAAACCTTAGGCCTAAGCACAGGCGGAATGCCTTTCCTGATAAGCTTCTTCAATGTAATCGCATTAACAAAACCTGACAATTTGAGCGAAGATTTCAACCCAATCCCTTGCGATATCGAAATCTGCGGCTGCAAATACCAATTGGCCCCTTTGCTTGCTTCCAGTGCCCACCAAACACGCCCTTGTTGCCTTACCTTTTCTCTTACCTCATTCAACACATTAACATCATCCACATTGCCTTCTACTGTGAACCCATAAAGGTCTTGGAATTTCACTATTATATTTGCTCTTCTCGCATGGATGCTTGGCCTTAAGATGTGAAATTGCGCTTGCCATTCAAAGGCAATGTCCATTTTGCTTTGGGGACCAAACATTCCCCCCACCTTTTTTTTTCTTTTTTCTCGAGGATAGATTAAGAAAAAAGAAGAAATGGGTTATAAGGGCTGTCTCAGGAACGTGAGAAAACTACGAACTTTGAACCATGAAAAAAGGTTGATTTATTTAGAGCTTGGAATCTTGGAAATTGAAGAAAGACAAATTCTTTCAAATGGGTTTTATATAAAGAAGTTGATAAGAGGAAGAATTACGATCTGGCAGAGATAAATGCTCTCACAAATTTGGATGGCTATCAAAGTTCCTTTTTCATATATTCAAAACAAACAAAATACTTTTGAAAATCGAATTATTTTCAAAAGCGCCAAAGCTTGAAGAAATTAAAAGAAAGAAAAAGGAAAAGCCAAGCCAAGCCAAGCCCAGATAACAATTCTTTTATTGTTTCTCAACGAGAGAGAAAACAAAGCGAAACGAAACAAAATTTTCTATAAGAGGAGTAAAATTCCATTTTTTCAATTCTTTTATTTCAAAGGACATGGATGACTAAAAAAGACAGGAAAGAGGTTATGAAAGAAACCGAATTAATAGGTAGGTAAAAATCAAAGCTAGGCAATCTAAAGAAAATTAGGAGGTTCTGAGGTGGTGGCAGTCATCTTCATCTTCATCTCTTTTCCTCATCAGCAAAAATGAAAAATCCCCACTGTCATTATAATAATAACAGAGGAAAACAATTTTACCCTTAAAAATTGTTTGTATACTCGAATTTTCTGGACGATATTGAAAAAATAATTACCTCACTATTAACATACTATATTCATTATTACTCATGTCTCTACAAAAGAGTTTACTCGTTTAATTCTTAATAAATTAAATGTATTGTTTTTTTGAGTAATTAACTGATATATAAATATTAATTATATTGTTCAGTATCATTTTAACCACTATCATCAATTTCTTTGGGATATACTTTTATTCTAACATAATTTTTTTATTAAATTTAGCATTATTAATGTTATTTTCAAAACAGTTTAGTTTTTTTTCCCGGGTTTCTAAAAATACAATTATTGGAACGTTAGAGAGAGAAACAGACGTTACCCACGGACAGCGTTTGATAGGACAGTGATAATGGGCTAGCTTTGAAACTCAATCTATCTGTTCTGTTTTTTTTTTTCTGGATGACTGAAATGCCCCCGCCGTTATTCGGATAATTGTTGCTTCTCTATATATACTTTTCAGTGACTAATAACCAAATTGGTAGCGTGATTGCACTTCGACGTGGGAATCGGGTGAGTTCGGGATGGAGCTCTTCGTTCTTCTTTTTTAAATAGCATTCCTTTCGTTCGTGAGACTAACTAACAATTACATAAAAGGTTTCATTAGTAGTATGGCCAAGTCGGGAGCAAGAGCTGTTGACAGGTCTCTTTGACACCCAATAAGCTAATTTATTTTTGTTTTCAGAAACATGGTTGAAACTGTTGGAGATTGATTAAACAACAAATAAATAAAAATAGTACAAAAATTAATAAACTGAATACAAAAATTTAACGTGAAAAAATCCCTATAAAGAGGATAAAAAATGTAAAAATATTTTTACTATAATGGCAAAATAATAAAGATTACAAAAGATAGAGATAAAAACTAAACCCTGAAATTCGAAAACAAAGAATCCTCAAAACGTAAACACAAAATTCTCCAAAAGTTTGATGAGTCCTAATATTTAATGAGTGTTTTTCTAATATTGTAAAAGAACCTATTTATAGGTTAAATTCGTAGGTCAAATAATAATAAAATCATCTAGACTAATCAAAGTTCAACTGAAACAAAAAAACAGAGTTTAACTGAGAGATTATCTTTCAAATTTGACTGAAATACGTGGCATACTCAACAAATCTCCACCTTGACTCGTATTTCCATAACGTCATCTTAGCCAAAACCTGCCATGAGCCTATCTTAAACTATACAGGGAATTAACTGAGTCGAATCTGTGCTTAGAAGTTGGAAGACTTCTAGCCTTCAACTTGTACATTGCCAAATCAAAATTAACCCATGTCTAATTTTCACGAACATAGTGCTATAACTTTTCAAAATCTGTATCCAAAGGAGAAACTCTATCCAACGAAATGATCATACATTTTTTCCTCCTATGACCAAGTTGTCTCCGCTCTAAACAAGTTGACTTCGACTCCGTAACGGATGAAAGGCGTTCAATTTCACTTGTCACTGTAGAACCTTCCAGAATATAAAGATTGTAGGTCCTTTTACCTTTTAACAAAACGAGGGCCCTACAAGACAACTTAATGCCACTCGACTCAATGTTGATTCTACAACTTTTCAAGTCTAAATTACTCAAGGAGATGAGATTCTTTCGTAAATCAAGTACATACCTAACATTTGAGAGTGTCCTAATCGTCTTATTCTGCATCCTAATTTTAACAGTACCAATACCAATTACCTTACTAGATGAATCATTTCCTATGTGCACAACTCCACTTTCAACTGAACTATATGTGGAAAACCATTCTCTATTGGGACACATGTGGAAAGAACACCCTAAATCTAGGATCCACTCAGATGTAAGCTAGGAGCTATCGCTTGTTGATACTAACATGAAATCATCATCGCTTTCATCGACCAAATTAACCCCAGCTACATCTTCTTCAATACTCTCAACAGCCCTTTTATTTTGCAGTTTGTAACAATTTGCTTTGATGTAACCTAACTTATTACAATAGCGACACCTTTTGTCTCATTTCTTTGATGTTACCAAAACTGAAGCTTCCCTATCTGCCTTGTTATCCGAACCAAACTCATTATCGAGTTTGTTTTTACTTAACAAATGACCTTTTACATCCTCGAACGAGAGTTTGTCTCTTCCATAAATCAAGGTCACCTTGAAAGACTTGTATGAAGAGGGTAAATAGCAAATAATAGCATAATCTGATCTTCATCGTAAATCTTAACCTTAACATTCTTTAAATCATTTAAAAGAGTAATAAATTGACTAATGTGATCTCTAAGAAGCCTACCTTTGCTCATACAAAACGTAAATAGACATTATTTCAACACTAAACGGTTAGCTAGAGACTTAGTCGCATAAAGAGTTTTTAACTTTTCCACAAGGCAGATGAGGTTTTCTCCATCACCTCTTATAAAACCCTATTCACGAGGCACAACTAGATTGCAGACAAGGTCTTTTCATCAAGCTCTTCCCATTCTATCTAATCTAGATTCTCAGGCTTTTTCTTGGTAACGACCTTTTTTAGGGCAGTCTAAACTAGAATTGCCATCATCTGAACTTGCCACAGATTGAAATTTGTGACACCATCGAACTTCTAAATGTCAAACCTTGTTGTTTCCATCTCTGAACGAGCTAATCTATAGAAATTAAACTCGCTCTTGATACCACTTGTTGGGGATTGACCCAATTATGCAACAAACAAGTAAAAAATAGCAGAAGAAATTGAGAAATTAAACACACAAATTTATCGCGGAAAAACCCCTCTAAAGAGGATAAAAAACCACGGGCAAAGATAATTTTACTATAATGGCAAAATAACGAAGAGTACAAATGATGGAGATAAAAACTAAACCCCGAAACCCGAAAATAAAAAACCCTCAAAATGTAAACAAAAAAATTCTCCAAAAATGTTATGAGTTCTAATCTTTAATGGGTGTTTTTTCTAAAGTTGTAAAAGAATCTATTTATAGGCTAAATTCATAGGTCAAATAATAAAAAAATAATCTTGACTAATTAGAGTTTGACTGAAACAAGTAAATAAAGTTTAACTAGGAGATTATCTTTTAAATTTGACTGAGATACGTGAAATACTCAACAGAAACAAATGGAACTGATATTTGCAGGGATTGAAATAATATCTCCTACACTTGCTGACATGTCTCAAATCTTATTTTAACCACAAACACATTAGAAGACTTTGCTTATGCATTGAATCCATCAAGAACTTTCTCATTGCTATCTCTAGCTATTCATGCTAACCTCGTCATACTAGAACTTCTTATTAAAGAAGTGTCACAATTAACCTTGATCATATTTAGAGGTGAGGGTTGCCAAAAGGTTATGAGGGATCTAGAAGTTGACCCATTTCGCGCTTGAAGTTTTGTAGCTTTTGTTGTAGATTGAACCGTATAAAAAACAAAATAGAAAAAGTAAAGAAGATCGAACACAAGTTTTACATGGAAAACTCCTCCGAAGAGGATAAAAACCACAGGCAAAGGAGGCTTCGACATTTCACTAAATGAGTAAACAAATGTTAGTACAATATAGATAAAGTAAACCTAAAGGTACTAAATGTACAAAACCCAAACCCTAAAAATAATGCCCTAACTCTCATAAAGTAAACTTAAAAACAAAACCCAAACTCTTATAGAGTTCTCTCAAAAGGTGTACAAAATTCTTTCCATAGTTAGCATGAAAACTCTCACTGAAAATCATCTACGACTACTTCTTGTCACCCCTAAAAGATTTGCCCTGTAGTATTAATTGCCTTTTAATTGGCCTCACCTCTAAGCTCTCTTGAGTGGCGCATGTGACTACATCTTAATTGGCACTCAAATCAGGGTTACATTGGCCCTTTAAATATGCTCAAAACTAAAGGAAAAAAATGTATAAAATAGCCCTGAAGTAATCAGAGTTCAATTGGAAGAAGAAGTCCTACTTGGAGTAAAAAAATACGTCTGCTTATGTGGAGAATAAATCACGTTATCGTGACATCCCTGTTGGATCTGGTGCCCTAAGTGTAGTATTTTCGTTAAGTACACTTATAATTTTCTAGACAGATTGGTTTATAAAATTATTCATGAATTAAATTAATACTTTGTATATTTTCCTCACATAGTTTTTGCACGCAAAGAAAAATGAAGCAAATGTTGCTCACTGGTTGTCAATATTTAACTAATATTAAGCGCTATTACATGGTCAGATCGTAATAAAGAAAGAAAGTTTGTATTGGTAGACAAACCTAAACATGTCTTTAGTTTAATCAGAAATGAGCAAACTAATTGAAAGACTAATATGTCATTTATCAAGTCCAATTAGGGAGATGCCTTGTCTTGGGCATCGGAGTGATGAGTCCAGAAAGATAGAGACATAGATGTGACTAACTGGACTGACAGGACATTGGACTGGACCCAATAAGAATAGATCCTGAATTCATTTATGCATTTATTCACTTGTGACATTCATAGTGTGGCATACCTAAAGCTTGAGTGGATGGTGGATTATGTATGCGTGACTCGTACACTTTGATGTAAGTAAAATCCTAAGTTTAAATATATAAGGAACCAAAAGCTGGTGCATTGGGTGTACGATTTTTGTAGTATGTAGCGCCATTTACAACATTGGAATTCATAGCCCAAAACATGGGTAAATGATATTATCTCATTGGATTACATGGTTGATGAAAAGTAAATGTTGCCACGGGTCGTCTGTCTTTGTGATAGATGACTTGATCACTATTTGATAGTAACTGACTTTTCATAAAGTAAGATGTAATAGTTGCCATAAGATAAATTAGGATAATATTGGGAGAACATGTATTATCCCAAAGAGATAGATGATATCCTTTGAGGGTAACACACTTGTGATAAGGTCATTGGATGAACATTGAGTAGTTGCTTTCATAATGATATGTCGTTGGGAGAGCTTAGTCACGATACTAAAGTGGAATGACTTCGTAACTAAATGAGTTTATAATTAATAGGTGAAAACCCAGACTTAATTATAAATCATTTGAGCCTTAACTACATATGTGCAATTGATCCATTTGCTAGCTCGTTGAAACCAAAAATGAATTGCATGTTTAAATAGAAATGAACAGAATGAATAGGAAAAGAGAAATGGGAAAAATTCAAGAATGATTATGGTTTTCTCCAAAATCGAGAAATGGAATCATTTGGAAATAAATGTAGGTTTCCAAAAATAGAAATGGAACTAAAAATGGAAATGAAAATTTGCAATCTTATATAAGTTACTTAAAAAATATCGGAAGAAGGAGCTTATGTTTTTGGATTGTTTTGAAGCCTGAAAATGAAAATAAACCATTCGATCATAATGAACATGTTGAGTTGTGAAATATGGGACATATTTTCATAAAATTTTACCAAAGGCAAAATTGTCAAAAGTTTACTATGGGTAAAATCATCAAAATCTTGTTAGGGGTAAAATAGGGATGAGAAAATTGTTTTATATATAAATATTAATATTTATTTGAGAAATAGAAAAACTGAATTAGGTTGGATCACATTATAGAGTACTGGGTTAAAAAGGCCTAAGAAGTACTTATAATTAGACCCAATGTATGAGAGGCCCAAAACTTTTCATATAACATGTAGGGGGTGGCAACCCTAGTAGAAATACAAGTTTGATTCATTTATCCCTCTCCTACTCTAAGTAGGATGTTGTTGTTTTTATCTAAAATAAACCTCTACAACTCTACAAGGGTTTTACCTTCTCTTCCTATAAATAGATGACACCAGTAGAGCTAAGAATATAGGTTTTGAGAGATTGTTATTCTGTTGAAAAATAGAGAGATTTTATTCTCAACTTTTAAATATATTTTTCCAAAATAACAATTTTATCAATTTGTATTAAAGAAGAGAGAATATTCATGTTTACCCCAAAAGAAAAACCTTTTCTAGTTTTATGTTTTGATTCAATTGGTTCGAGCCTACACTCGAAGCAATTCGTGGTACGAGAATAACAAAAAAGATCATTTGGTTCAAAACCCGAATACATCAAGGATCCGCTTATCCAAAAACACATTTATAGTGCTATCGGTGAGATTTTCCCACAATGACTCATTTGTGGTGCATGAAGCGATAGGTGTTTAGTTAATGGTTATACACTAAAGATATTCTATTTAAGTAACTCCCCACAGAGCTTTACTTAAGTTAGAATGATGGCCAAACGTTACACAATTATTAGTATGTGTGAATGCCTATGGAATTTGGTTCATGTATTAATTGGATGGAAATCCATGTTCTTACTAGTTGATCATGATCACTAATAACTCTTGAAAAGTGTTATAATTCATACTTTTAGACTTAATTGATTGCTTGTACTTAAGTAAAATTAGCTTTATTTTAGGTAATTGCATGATCATTTCTATTCAATCGAGCAGTGCATCTAAGAACTTGAGATGATGATTACTTTATTGCATTTTTACTTTTAATTGCTTGTGGAAAGGTCTTGTTGTGGCTGAATGGTAGGTTTAAGGGAGAAAGATAGCAAAAGATGGAGGTTTGTCAAAGCATTATGAGAGGTTTCCATGGCAATGCTGGCGAAAAAAATGACAAACAAAAAAATGAAAAACATCCAGTCAACAATGAAAGTACTCAACATTTGGTCCTCTACATGCACGTGTAATGGAGAATATTCACCTCAGCATTAGGGAAAAAGCAATCATTGGCTGACGACTTTTACCCTAGAGGACAACCCAAGTATAAAAGGAAATAAAAAGGGGAAAGACAAAAGACAATAATTTTTTTGAGCTGAGATAGAGGTCTCACGGTGGCAA
The DNA here is from genome assembly GCF_007990345.1 of Gossypium hirsutum. Classification (NCBI taxonomy): domain Eukaryota; kingdom Viridiplantae; phylum Streptophyta; class Magnoliopsida; order Malvales; family Malvaceae; genus Gossypium; species Gossypium hirsutum. The sequence continues at coordinate 72,277,975 of NC_053430.1, read as the reverse complement.
GAAGGGCAAGTTAAACTGACTATGAAATTTGGTGAAGATGAGCAACAAGACGCTGAGTTGGGGGGATTTGAGTTTTGAAACCCAGATTTCTTCCTCAGCATTTTGTTTCAATTCTTCTATTCTAAATTGATATTTTGGGATATTAATGATACGAAAACAACTTAAATTTGAGTAGACCAACCATGAGCTAACTTAATACGGTTGGGATTTGCTTTGGATGATGTTTTAACTTCAACTAATGTTTATGGATTAATATGGTTCATATTACTACTTTACCCAATGGTTGTTTTTGTTTAAATGCTTAAGAAAGTGTTGATGAATGCTCAATAAGTCTTAAGGTAGCTTGACACCAACAGAATTAGGTTACCTGGACCAAAGTTGGGTAATACAAGTAAATGTTGAGTGAAATAGTAGTGTAAATTCTAGACATGGAGCCTTACCTTATATGATTTAGAGGTTTGAGCTATAGTAGCAGTTGCTAATCCCGATCCTATAGACATATAATGCCTTAGGGGTGAGTAACCCTAGGTCTTGCTTTCGACAGAGGTAAACCAAATTAATACCCAATCGAATAGTAAGTTTGCCATAGTTTTGCCACAACATTGTTCACAGGTTAAAATAGATCCCTTAGTAATCCCAGCCTTCACGACCAATATTCCAACATTCCTAAAGTCCTTAGTACTCTTGTTTGATTTGTTGCAATGGTAATCTCTGCTAGTATACTTCATTAGTCTCACTTCTAATGTATTAATCCCATTCTAATTTCATTAAACATCATTCGATATATTTATCATTTTTGTTCAATTGTGATAACTTTGACAAAAATCACTCATCCAATCCTTGTTGGAACGATACTCACTCATCACTTTATTACTTGATTCAAGTGTACACTTGCACAATTCGCACATCATATTCACAGGAGACAAGTTTTTGGCATTGTTTCCAAGGATTGGCGATTGGTAACTTTAGTTTTTGTTATTGCAATTTTTATAGTTTTAGTTGCTAATTTGTTTGTTTTGTGATCTCAACAGGTCTGTTACTAGCTGCATGCGTAGAGGCACTCCTGCTGAAGAACTCTATCCGTTAGATCCAGAAATTGAAAGGACCTTGTTAAGAAGGTGAAGAGAACAAAGATCAATGAATCAAGATGATAACAATCCACCTGCTATGAATGAGCAACTTAATCCGAGAGCATCGAATGTTAATCCTCCTCTTACTTAGATGTTTGATGATCAGGATAGGCCAATTCGAGAGCCTGTAGTGCCTATCTTAGACAACATGAATCCTGGAATAGTTAGGTCCCATTTTGAACTGAAACCTGTAATGTTTCAGATGCTTCAATCAATTGGTCAGATTGGTGGTTTGCCAACTGATAATCCAAGATTACACTTGGGACTTGTAATATCCCTAAACTGGTCTTGATAAATTGTAATTTATACATATTTTTACCCCATGCCTAATGCATTTATGGATGGTTTCTCCTTAGAATTGGTGAATTCGATGCTTCTAATCCTTTAATTTCATGTTTTATACTTAGGTGAGCATAGGAGAATAAAAAGAACGAGAAACGGGCCAAAAACGGAAAAAATGAGCCAACGTACAAAATCAACACGGCCTGGACTTCCTCACACGGGCAGACCATAATGTCGTGTCCCTTTGGCAAGGTCAAAGCATGATTTACACGGGTAGATCACATGCTTGTGCCTATTTAACAGCCTTGACCACGACCTTAAGCAATCACATATGGGTGTGTCCATGCCGAGCCCAAGTTTAGTCCAATTCGGAAAAGGCCAATTTTGAGGGCTCTTAGGCATTCCAAAGCCTATTTAAACACCTAAGGAGGCACAGGAAGAAGCAAGGAATTGCTCAAGGAAAGCTGATCAATCCATCTCAGAAGCTGGATTCACCATCAAGACTGAAGATCTCCCTTCAAATTCCCTCAGGAGTTTTGGGGTTTCTTATGTTTTGTTATTTTTATTCTTTTGAGATGTTTTCTTTCATTAGTATGAACTAAAACCCCTAAATACCTAAGGGGAATGAAACCTAAGATGGATCTTGTTATTATTATCTGAATTGTATGACAAATATTTGACTTGTTCTTAATTATGTGTTCTTAATTCTTGCTTTGATATTCCAGGATATTGATTCAAGTTAAGCTCTTATTTAGAGGAGGAATAGACCCTCTCTAAGAGTAAATTTTTCATATTTAAGCGGAGTTGATTGCACGCCTAGAGATAGGGTGACAAGATTTTGTCAGATTAGGGTGAAACCTAATAAGGGGATCCATAGATAGAGTTAATGCAACCCTAGGGCATTAATTAGAAAGAGATTTTAATTATTCAATCTAGGGTTAGACGTTGCTAGTCTCGAGAGAGATAATAATATAACTTAGGGATCTCTGCGGAACAAGTTAAATGAATAAATCGTCCGATTCAGAGTCAAATAACAAGTGAAGTCTAGGTGGATTTTCCTTAGGTATTGTCTTAATCAATCGAGTTTTCCAAAAAGTATTTTCCCCAATTTTCTTTTCTGTGATTTCTTAGTTTAGTGAATTAGTTAGATAAACAAAACCCTTTTATTTTTTTAGGCTAGATAATAAAAAGAAAGTTGATAATAGTACTTTTAGTTCCTTTGGGTTCGATAGTCCGATCTTGCTAAAGCTATACTACTGTTCGATAGGTACACTTGCCTTCATCGTGATAATAGTTAGTTTCAAGAACGATTCATTATAAATATTTAAAACCTATCACGAATATCAGGTATCAAGTCTTTGGTGCCGTTGCTGGGGAACTAAGATATTAGGAACACTCGATTTTTATTACTTTAGCCATTTTAATTTTATTGCAATTTAAATTTTTATTTTCTTTCCTAATTCTTCATTTATTTTCTTCTGACAGGTTTTTGTAGTTTAAGACCAGAAGAAACCCGTCAGGACCACTACTTTCTGATAGTGGATCGATTGCACAGTTCACAGAAACCAAAGAGAAATAAGGCGAAGCTTAAGATGCATAGAGAACGAGCAAGAGGACGATATTCAAACCACAACCAAGGAGATGGCTGAAAATCAGGAAAACCTGATACCTCCTGCGATTGCTGTTAATCCAGTAAATCAGAATCCTGCTCCATGCACTATGTATGATTATGTTAAACCTAATTTAACAGGAACTAAGTCAAGTATAGTTAGACCTGCTATTGCTGTAAATAATTTTGAACTAAAACATAACACAATTCAAATGATACAACAGTTTGTTCAGTTTGATGGTTTGCAGGACGAGGATCCCAATGCTCACTTGGCAAATTTCCTAGAATTTTGCGGTACCTTTAAAATTAATGGCATTTCTGATGACGCCATCCGCCTTCGGTTGTTTCCCTTTTCGTTAAGGAATAAAGCTAAACAGTGGTTGAATTCGTTACCACGAGGGTCAATCACTACTTGGGAACAAATAACCGAAAAGTTTTTACTAAAATACATTCCGCCTGCTAAAACGGCTAAATTACGTAATGATATCTCTTCTTTTGTATAGATGGATTTAGAAACACTTTACGATGCATGGGAGAGATATAATGACCTTTTGCTAAGATGCCTTCACCATAGGTTACCACTCTGGCTACAGGTTCAAACTTTTCATAATGGCCTGAATCGTTCGACTTGACAAATGGTTGACGCAGCTGCTAGCGGAACCATCAATAATAAAACACTTGAAGATGCCTATGAATTTATAGAGGAGATGTCACTGAATAACTATCAGTGGCAAGTCATGAGGACAAAGCCAACGAAAACAACCGGTGTTTATAACATCGATTCGGTCACCATGCTATCTAATCAGGTAGAACTCTTGAATAAGAAAATTGATGGTTTTCTTAGTTCATCATAGGTTCACCCAGTAATGCAGTGCGAAACAAATGGAGGTGGATCGAGCAATTTAGAATACCCACCTTATGGCCACAACATGAAGAACGAGCAGTTAAATTACATGGGTAATAATCCTCAATCTCAAAACAATCCTTATAGCAATACTTAAAATGCAGGTTGGAGGAATCACCCAAATTTTTCATGGGGAGGCAAAGGAAATCAGAAACCACCACCCCCTCTAGGCTTTTAGCAACCACCATACCAGCAGGAGAAAAAGCCGAACCTTGAGGAGATTCTAACTAAATTCATCTCAGTGTCAGAGACTCATTTTTAGAATACCGAGACGGCACTCAAAAATCAACAAACATCAATCCAGGGGCTCGAAACTCAGATTGGACAGCTCACCAAGTTGATTTCTGAATGACCACAAGGTAGCCTGCCAAGCAACACTGAATCTAACCCAAGAGAGCAACTCAACGCAATTGCCATTCAAGATGAGGAAGGGTTAGTGGCAAAACCAAGGCCAGAACCAGTGGTAAGCGAAGGTAAGAATGAGGTAGGCCAAAACGAACAAAAATCGGTAAGTACAGAATATAAACCTCGTGTGCCATACTCCAATGCGACCAAGAAAGACCGCTCAGATGAACAATTTGGTAAATTCCTTAAACTTTTAAAGAAACTACATATTAACCTACTATTTATTGAAACACTTTCGCAAATGCCGAACGCAGTCAAATTTTTAAAGAAGCTTCTAGCAAATAAACGAAAGTTAGATGAAAGGTCGCATGTAGAGCTGAACGCAGTTTGCTCAGCCATTCTTCAGAATAAGCTACCCAACAAACTAAAAGATCCAGGGAGTTTTACGATTCCTTGTTTAATTGGTAGTTTAGATGTTATAATGCGTTGGCTGATCTAGGGGCTAGTATCAATGTTATGCCATACAAATTGTTTAAAGCAACTAGGTCTAGGGAAATCCAAACAAACTAGGATGAGCATTCAATTAGCAGATAAAACAGTCAGATTTCCTAGGGGTATTATTGAAGACATACTCGTTAAAATTGAAAAATTTATATTCCCAGTTCATTTTGTTATTTTAGACATAGAAGAGGACAATAATGTTCCTTTAATTTTGGGAAGGCCCTTTTTTGCAACTGCTAGAACAATTATTGACGTTGGCACAGGTGAACTCACACTTTGTGTAGGAGATGAAACAATCAACCTTCAAGCTCGCAACCTGAACAACACATCAAAAATGGAAGGTTATTGTACAAATTGTTCTACTAAGACTGATCATACAGTACAACCTATTTTGTAGGAAATAAGTTCGAAGGACACACATCAGCCATGTTCAATCCACAACAAAGAATCTAACCATGAAGAACGAAGGTTACGAATCGAGGAGTTAGATGAATGGCTGACATTTAAACCGAGAAAACACGATAAACCAAAACTACGCCAGAACGAGCTCAATGCCTCACCAAATCAACTTCAAGATGGAGACAAAGTACTACTAGATGCAGCAAATCCTTGAATCGCCACTTCTGAACCTAATGAAGAAACACCTCTTACGGTAACTAGGATTTTTCCATATGGTACGGTCGAGATAAATCACCCCAAATTCGGTACGTTCAAGGTAAATAGTACTCATCTTAAACCTTATGTTGATAAAATTTATAGCAGGGATGAGGAATGTAAACTCCTCGATCCACCATGATCACACACCAGAGAGGTAAGTCGAGCTTAGACTATAAATAAGCACTTCTCGGGAGGCAACCCGAGCACTAACAATATTAATTTCTTTAAATTTTAGTTTTAACATCTAACATACTAACCGACTCATGGAACGCAGGCTTTCTAAAGCACACACGGCCAGGCACACGGGCGTGACTTAGGCTGTGTGAAAATAGGGCAAAATTTTCCCCAACACGGGATGCGATAAGTCACCACGGCCGTGCGTTAGGACCGTGGGTGAATCTGTCAAAACAACACGAGCATACGACACACTCGTGTCATAGAATCGTGGTTGAACCTAAGAAAATAGCACGGGCATTCGCCACGCCCGTGTCTAAAACCCTGGTCAAACCTGTCAGATTAACACGGGTGTGGGAGAAGCGAACAAAGATAAACATGGTCGTACGATACGGTTATGTGCACCCACACGCCCAAGGAACACGAGCGTGGGCCAAATGTTAGACGCGCCCAAATTCAAAATTCGCGAATCACACAGGCAAAAATTGAGGAACATGGGCGTGTCCCCTGGCCGTGTGTCCCAAAATCTATAAATACCCTTCACTATTCATCATCTTCTTCACCCAAAATCCCTAACCCTAGCCGCTTCAAGTCCACACAATCTCCCTGCGACGCCCGTGCGCTACCTCCAACTCTATTTTCGACTCCCATTCTCATCTTTTTAGCGTTTGTTTTCTCTTTTCTCTCTATTTTCTCCATCACTTTTACTAATTTTATGATTCTTATGGTTTTATTTGGCAGATTTTTTATTTATATTCATAGTTCTCACTATAGTCATGCTTATACGTTTATTCTTTGCCATTTTAGTCAATGCTTTCTGATACATTCATTCTTTTTGTGTGTTCCCATAAGAGTCTAGTTCAGTCATTTTATGTTGAAAATAATCATGCTTTTATCATGTCAATTGCTATGTAAACTTCTATCATTTAGATTAAATTGCTGAGTATTGTTGGTTGGACTGGTTAGTTTAACTATATTCATGATTACTTCTTGAGTTAGTTAGTTATGTTATATTCTTTGTTCTTCTTCCAGGTATACCATGTCAAGCTCACGTGGCAAGAAAACTACCGTTCCCGCTTCGAAAAAGCGGAAAGGGGCATCTTCCTCGGGCCCTACCGCGGAAATTTGCCACCTATACCTCCAATTTCCACCCAGTAATCAGGAGGAACTATTCCAAATCCTACGGGCCTGACCTTTAGGTGTGGGTCACTGCATTGACTGGACAATGCTTGAACAAGTCCAGCTGGCTAACGATGTACGAGCACTCCTGAAAATCTATCCATGAGACCTCTTCTTTGCGATCATCGAGCCGACGTACCTTGAGCTCACACTTGAACTTTGCTCAACATTCCATGTTCAAGACGTCATGACCAGCTTTGATGATCCTGGAACAGTCCAGTTCTGTCTCAGTAGTTTAGTTTGCCAATTGTGTGTACCCGAGTTCGGTATAGCTTTGGGCCTGTACATAGAGGAGTTCATGGATGAGAACGACCTCGACACTCTCCGTCGCCACATCCACTACTCTCCCTCGAAGTGCTGGTACGCTTTAGTCCCCAGTTCAGCCACCTACGACCCGAGCCACTCCAAGGCATCAGTTGTCTCTGTAACACCCCGAACCCGAGACCGTCACCGGAGTCGAACACGAGGTGTTAACAGACTTTTTTTTTTAAAATTTTCCAGACACTGCCAATCTGCGTAATAGTCTCTTTAAAAATCATATCTTGAGTTTCACAACTCGAAAATCAGTTTCGTGATTTTTCCCTGAAACTAGACTCATATGTCCATCTACATATTTTTTTATAGAATTTTTGGTCGGGCCAATTAGTACAGTTTATTAGTCAAAGTCTCCCATGTTACAGGGATCGACTACACTGACCCTTGCGCATTACGAATTGGATATCTCCCTGCACAGAGCTTCAATACTGATGTCGTTTGTTTCTATAGAAACTAGACTCAGAGAGGAATCTGTACATATATAGCATGACTCCTAATTATCTCTGGTTAATTTATAATAAATCTCCAAAGTCGGAACAGGGAATCCAGAAACCGTTCTGGCCCTGTCCCACGAGAACCTCAATAACTCTTAACATACTGTCCATATGATCGTTTCGTTACTTCCCTATGAAAATAGATTCATCAAGGTTCGTTTACATAATTTATTCATTATTTAATTCTAATCATACTATTTTTAGTGATTTTCCAAATCTACATCACTGCTGCTGCCAACATCTGCCTTTAAGGTAGACTTTACCTATTTAATAGTTTCTATGATTCAACTAGCCCCTTTAGCATGAATAGCACAAATTATGATAGTGATTAACCATTCCATACCAAATGATTATAACATTATGCTCAAACATATGTAAGCCATTTTCGCATGGCTATATACATTAACCAAAATATTCTTCCGCCACTAGTCTATTTTATACATGCCATAAGACAATCCAAAACATAGCAGTACCAAACCGTGGATAGTGATAGTGTGACTAGTTGCTGACGATCCCGAGCCTGTAGCTTCGCAATGAGATCTATAAAACAGAGGAAACAGAGTAAACGGAGTAAGCATTACAATGCTTAGTAAGTTTTAAGCAGTGGCAATAGATAACAATAAAATTATAACATAGTTGTTCGTATTTTTATTTCACTCTTCCTTCGGGCATACCATCCCTTTTCCGAATACGCACGTCTCATCATATACAATAGGCAGATAAACTTTCACGTAAAAGTGAGCTCATGTGACATAGATATATCGTATGATTTTCCATCACCTCTCACACTGATCCGATATCACATACTCATAAGAGTAGTCTCATAGATTGCTCTCACATGCATCACATAACTACCTTATGATTTAGTGCAATCAAGCTCACATATAGACTTGGAGTACATACCTGTTTAACCTTTCGCATTGAATATATTTATAAGCAACTCTTATTACGAAGTCTTACCCGGACATAATCTCCACACGAAGTTATCGAGTCTTACCCGGACAAAATTCCCACACGCAGTCATCGGGTCTTTAGAGCCCGGATATAATACGAGCACGAAGCTTACGAACATTAATCAGTGATAATATTCTCGCATAAAGCCTGCGGGGTTTTAACCCGGATATAGTACTGACACAAATGCCCTTCGGGACTTATCACATTTATACACTTTCACATTCATCACATCGGCCATTAGGCCTTATCTCACATACACATGCTCACATTCATCACATTGGCCACTCGGCCTTATCACACATACACATGTTCACATTCATCACATTGGCCATTCGGCCTTATCACACATATACATGTTCACTTTCATCACATTGGCCATTCGGCTTTATCACACATTTACATGTTCACTTTCATCACATTGGCCATTCGGTCTTATCACACATACACACGTTCACTTTCATCACATTGGCCATTCGGCCTTATCACACATATACATGTTCACTTTCATCACATTGGCCATTCGGCCTTATCACACATACACCTATTCACATTCATCACATTGGCCATTCGGCCTTATCACACATATACATGTTCACTTTCATCACATTGGCCATTCGGCCCTATTCACACATATACACTTTCACATTTATTCAATTAGACTTCACATACCACATATACTATCATGTACAGACTTGGGCTTGACCGAATCTACATCCATCACTTTCCAATGAATAATTCAATTTTACGCCATACTATCATTTCATATTCGAATTATCATAAGCTTACAATATCACGATTTAGAATTCAAGTATGGGTTTAATCAATAGCTTATGAGTAACTAAAACAAGTTTTATCCATGTTTACAACAACATCACATATTCACTACGAGCTGTTTTTCCTGATCAATGGTCACTAAATTGTTTATAAATGGAGCTACAAAACTCCAAATCACTTGCCGTTAATTTTTCCTGAATATAGACTCGTATATCTTCCATCCATGAAATTTCCAGAATTTTAGGTTGGGCCAATCAACACCAGATTTTTCTTAAGTTTTCCCCTGTTTCACTGTTTGACTAATCTGACCACTCTTCACTACGAATCAAATTCCTCATTATCAGAAATTCCTTTGTTTACACGGTTTCTTTTATAAGAAACTAGACTCATTAAGCTTTAATTTCATGTCTCATTCAGCCTCTAATTCAAATCCATGAATTTATGGTGATTTTCTGAATTCATGTTACTGCTGCTGTCCTGAGCAGGTTTATCACAATTTTACTCTTCTAACATATCCTTTCAGCACTTCATAATATCATATCCATTTGGCAACATATCATATCAATAACTTACCTATACTTCATAATAACCATTAGGCTATATGCATAAAGATTTACAATAGAGTTATGATTCTTTTAATATGTGCTTAACATATCATACTCAATCACATTATAGGCATTAATACTTAAAACTTACCTCGATTGCTAATGTACGTCAATTCTGACTATTCGACCAATTTCCCTTTTTCCACGATCCGACTTTGTTTCCTTGAGTTCTTGAGCTAATGAACCAAATTTAAACTTATCACATCACTATTGTGTAAAACCACATTCGATTATATTATAATTTGTATCATTACATCGATTAAACTAAATCATGCATTAGCTTTTAGCACATTCGGCCATTAAAGAGACAACCCAATTAACATTCAAACCTTTATAAGCTTAGATTTCCCAAGGCTGAATATCACATAAAAACCTTTAATACACATGCAAAGTTTACACTTTAACTAATTATGCATATACTAATAAACCGAATATTATTTAAACAACCATTTGAATAATTCTTTATCACATGTTCACAATCGGCATAACCATGTTACAAATTCAATACATAAAAATCTTCTTATCCAAGGCTATATTTGACCTATATGTATTTTCTTTACAACCATTCATCAACAATTAAGCACATGTTTAATGGCCGAATGCACATACCTCTTACTCATCCTTAACAGATTTTTTTTTTTATCAAGCTTCCATTTCCACTTAACTACGAACCATTTAAAACAATCAATATTTTACACATTGTCGAATGCATATATATATATTCATCCAAACTCATAATTTCACAAGCTTAGCCTCATTTAATGACTACTTGTTCATCAAGACATTAAACACATCATGCATAACATACAAAGCATCCTTAGCCAAAAAATACTATCACAAAACTTCCTTGGCCGAATGTCATCTTTTTCCATTAACTAAATTTTGCCATGGGCTTGCTTCAATACTTGAGACCACTCAAATAATATTCAAACTTAATCCTTCATTTCATTTCTCATTTTAGCACATATTTGGCTAATATATAAATATATGCTATCAATTTAATTACAATTATAAATTTTCAACTCAAACTCATTCTTTACCTCGTCTTTCACCTTAATTCAAATTCGGCAAGTATATAAACATATATTAGCAATTTAATTATAGCATTCCACAATTAAGCACAAGTTTCATACTTCACTTTAATAACCGAATGATATTTTACTCAAACTTGCCCCTCATAGCAAATTTAATTAGTCTATCCTCATCCATAAACACTTATCATCAAAACATCCACAATCTAATCCTTGAAGCCATGACCGAATGCTTTATGAAATAAATTCACAAAAATTAACATATGGGTCATGTTGTGAGCTTCAAAACTAACAACATTTCGCAAATATTAAAAATAAAATACATGAAATCTCACCTTAATTCCCAACACCAAATGACCGAGTGCCTTTGGTGTTCTTTCCTTTATACCCTAGCCGAATGCTCCAATCATCCATCAAAATTACAAATTTTTAGCATGGGCTAAGTAAGAGTCATGATTATTTACCTAAAACAAGATCAAATTTCACAATTTGACATAATATACTAACCTTTTTAATGACTCAAGTGACCAAAAATTCTTCCCCTCCTTTGTTTCTTCTATTCGGCCATGATGAACAACAAAGAAAGGATTTTGTTTTTCCTCCCCTTTCACAAGTCACGGCAATGGGGAGTAAGGGGAGACAACTTTGGTTTCTCCTCCCACTCACCTCATGTTTTATCATTCTTAATTCATTCTTTTATTTTCTAAACTCATAGTGCTAATAAAAGAATTCATATTATCCTCAATGACCCATCCATGGCCGGCCACTACTCATTCATAAGGGATATTTGACATGCAAACCCTTTATTCATATGACATGCACTAATTGAGCCTTATAGATTAACTATCACATTTTAAAAGTGTCACACATAAGTCCCATCGACTAAATTCACATGCAATTTACTAAATCAAAGCTTAAAACTTTCACACATTCATATTCACATATAATAGTCATAAAATATGACGGCTAATTATTTTTATGACTTGATTTTGTGGTCCCGAAACCACTTTTCGACTAGGGTCAAATTAGGGGTGTCACAACTCTCCCCCCCTTAAGAAATTTTCGTCCTCGAAAATTTCTACCGATGCATAGTTTAGGATAACGTCTTCTTCTTGAATTATATCCACAAAGACATTAGCTCATTGATAGCAATTGTAATTCATTATTGATTTCACATCGGTCTATAAAGTCATTTTCTTATCTTAAAACAAATACATAAACACTTCTACAAGTATGCACAAATATCTCATTTTCTTGATTTCATAAGCAATAATCACTTAATTTAATTCATATATGCATTTCAAACACACATTAAGCACATATTAACATGTATAATTCACATCATCAACCCACATATTTGTAACCCACAATTTCATCCACGTATAAGCTGTAACCCAACCGAAAGTACACATATACTCAATGTTCGACTTAACTCATTTCCAAAAGAAAAGTCAACTTCCACGTACCTGGACATTTAGTTCATTTAGCACATTCATTCATAGTTAACGTTACCCGTATACAGTCAAATAGGCATAAAGCCTAATAAAATACACTGGCATGTGATTTATTCTAGCGCATAACTCGTATATCCAAAATTATCAACATTCATCAAAAATTCTTTCAAACTTTCGAATGTCGAAACTTAACCAAAATAATTTCTTGAACAAGATTAACAAAATAGTGTCCATTCAGCAATAGCACATATAGCTCTTACAATGCCATATCCTAGATATGGTCTTACATCTTCTCACATATCGAGCCGATGCCATGTCCCAAACATGGTCTTACACACTATCTAAAATCAATGCCTTCGTCCCAAACGAGGTCTTACTTGAATTCCACTTCACACACTTAGTGCCCACTGACCGATCTCGCACTCATAGTGCTCGGTTAAAGAAATTCGCACACACACAGTGCCTCTAATTATTCACATACATAGCGCTCTTATTCATTCGTTAATACACATTGATATGACTTAACCAAGTCTATAAACATCATGTATGTACACTTTTAAACATATCGTCTCGTTTAAATTTGAATTTGTATAGTAGTGAGCACTTAAACTTTGCTCAAATTACCGGCACGAAGCCTACTAGGCACGAAGGCCCGAATACACGTCACCAGCATGATTGCTCTTCGGGATTTAGCACGGATATATCACTAGCACGAATGCTCTTCGGAACTTAGCCCGGATACATCACTAGCACGAATGCTCTTCGGGACTTAGCCCGGATACATCACTAGCACGAATGCTCTTCGGGACTTAGCCCGGATACATCACTAGCACGAATGCTCTTCGGAACTTAGCCCGGATACATCACTAGCACGAATGCTCTTCGGGACTTAGCCCGGATATATCACTATTCGGGACTTAGCCCGGATACATCACTAGCACGAATGCTCTTCGGAACTTAGCCCGGATACATCACTAGCACGAATGCTCTTCGGGACTTAGCCCGGATACATCACTAGCACGAATGCTCTTCGGAACTTAGCCCGGATACATCACTAGCACGAATGCTCTTCGGGACTTAGCCCGGATATATCACTAGTACGAATGCACTTCGGGACTTAGCCCGGATATATCACTAGCACGAATGCTCTTCGGGACTTAGCCCGGATATATCACTAGCACAAATGCTCTTCGGGACTTAGCCCGGATACATCACTAGCACGAATGCTCTTCGGGACTTAGCCCGGATATATCACTAGCACGAATGCTCTTCGGGACTTAGCCCGGACATCATTCGAATAACCATGCACATTTAACAATAAATCATGACACATTAGTATTTCATTTACATTACTTGAATACAAACACAACATGCTTATCGACCATTTAACTTCCAGTTCTATAGCCACATACAAAAATCACATTTATAGTCATAACACTCCTTCAAAATTGCATCACTTATAACCTTATAATCCAATCCAAATCGAAATTCAAATACGAGTACATGATACGTACCTGATCAACTTAATAATTTAGGCATATCTAAATGAAGTTATATCGCAAATTCTCATAGTCAGAAGCTTGCTACAGCTCGATCGGGATCAAGGTTCATTACAATACAGCAAACACATTTTAATAGCCAAAAATCATCACACTATCATTTTATCACTTTATGGCATGTATAAATAGACTCACGCGTGCTACGTTAGTCCTAGAATCGACTAAACCGTAGCTCTGATACCAATAAAATGTAACACCCCGAACCCGAGACCGTCACCGGAGTCGAACACGAGGTGTTAACAGACTTTTTTTTTAAAATTTTCCAGACACTGCCAATCTGCGTAATAGTCGCTTTAAAAATCATATCTTGAGTTTCACAACTCGAAAATCAGTTTCGTGATTTTTCCCTGAAACTAGACTCATATGCCCATCTACATATTTTTTTATAGAATTTTTGGTCGGGTCAATTAGTACAGTTTATTAGTCAAAGTCTCCCATGTTACAGGGATCGACTACACTGACCCTTGCGCATTACGAATTGGATATCTCCCTGCACAGAGCTTCAATACTGATGTCGTTTGTTTCTATAGAAACTAGACTCAGAGAGGAATCTGTACATATATAGCATGACTCCTAATTATCTCTGGTTAATTTATAATAAATCTCCAAAGTCGGAACAGGGAATCCAGAAACCGTTCTGGCCCTGTCCCACGAGAACCTCAATAACTCTTAACATACTGTCCATATGATCGTTTCGTTACTTCCCTATGAAAATAGATTCATCTAGGTTCGTTTACATAATTTATTCATTATTTAATTCCAATCATACTATTTTTAGTGATTTTCCAAATCTACATCACTGCTGCTGCCAACATCTGCCTTTAAGGTAGACTTTACCTATTTAATAGTTTCTATGATTCAACTAGCCCCTTTAGCATGAATAGCACAAATTATGATAGTGATTAACCATTCCATACCAAATGATTATAACATTATGCTCAAACATATGTAAGCCATTTTCGCATGGCTATATACATTAACCAAAATATTCTTCCGCCACTAGTCTATTTTATACATGCCATAAGACAATCCAAAACATAGCAGTACCAAACCGTGGATAGTGATAGTGTGACTAGTTGCTGACGATCCCGAGCCTGTAGCTTCGCAATGAGATCTATAAAACAGAGGAAACAGAGTAAACGGAGTAAGCATTACAATGCTTAGTAAGTTTTAAGCAGTGGCAATAGATAACAATAAAATTATAACATAGTTGTTCGTATTTTTATTTCACTCTTCCTTCGGGCATACCATCCCTTTTCCGAATACGCACGTCTCATCATATACAATAGGCAGATAAACTTTCACGTAAAAGTGAGCTCATGTGACATAGATATATCGTATGATTTCCCATCACCTCTCACACTGATCCGATATCACATACTCATAAGAGTAGTCTCATAGATTGCTCTCACATGCATCACATAACTACCTTATGATTTAGTGCAATCAAGCTCACATATAGACTTGGAGTACATACCTGTTTAACCTTTCGCATTGAATATATTTATAAGCAACTCTTATTACGAAGTCTTACCCGGACATAATCTCCACACGAAGTTATCGAGTCTTACCCAGACAAAATTCCCACACGCAGTCATCGGGTCTTTAGAGCCCGGATATAATACGAGCACGAAGCTTACGAACATTAATCAGTGATAATATTCTCGCATAAAGCCTGCGGGGTTTTAACCCGGATATAGTACTGACACAAATGCCCTTCGGGACTTATCACATTTATACACTTTCACATTCATCACATCGGCCATTAGGCCTTATCTCACATACACATGCTCACATTCATCACATTGGCCACTCGGCCTTATCACACATACACATGTTCACATTCATCACATTGGCCATTCGGCCTTATCACACATATACATGTTCACTTTCATCACATTGGCCATTCGGCTTTATCACACATATACATGTTCACTTTCATCACATTGGCCATTCGGTCTTATCACACATACACACGTTCACTTTCATCACATTGGCCATTCGGCCTTATCACACATATACATGTTCACTTTCATCACATTGGCCATTCGGCCTTATCACACATACACCTATTCACATTCATCACATTGGCCATTCGGCCTTATCACACATATACATGTTCACTTTCATCACATTGGCCATTCGGCCCTATTCACACATATACACTTTCACATTTATTCAATTAGACTTCACATACCACATATACTATCATGTACAGACTTGGGCTTGACCGAATCTACATCCATCACTTTCCAATGAATAATTCAATTTTACGCCATACTATCATTTCATATTCGAATTATCATAAGCTTACAATATCACGATTTAGAATTCAAGTATGGGTTTAATCAATAGCTTATGAGTAACTAAAACAAGTTTTATCCATGTTTACAACATCACATATTCACTACGAGCTGTTTTTCCTGAGCAATGGTCACTAAATTGTTTATAAATGGAGCTACAAAACTCCAAATCACTTGCCGTTAATTTTTCCTGAATATAGACTCGTATATCTTCCATCCATGAAATTTCCAGAATTTTTGGTTGGGCCAATCAACACCAGATTTTTCTTAAGTTTTCCCCTGTTTAACTGTTTGACTAATCTGACCACTCTTCACTACGAATCAAATTCCTCATTATCAGAAATTCCTTTGTTTACACGGTTTCTTTTATAAGAAACTAGACTCATTAAGCTTTAATTTCATGTCTCATTCAGCCTCTAATTCAAATCCATGAATTTATGGTGATTTTCTGAATTCATGTTACTGCTGCTGTCCTGAGCAGGTTTATCACAATTTTACTCTTCTAACATATCCTTTCAGCACTTCATAATATCATATCCATTTGGCAACATATCATATCAATAACTTACCTATACTTCATAATAACCATTAGGCTATATGCATAAAGATTTACAATAGAGTTATGATTCTTTTAATATGTGCTTAACATATCATACTCAATCACATTATAGGCATTAATACTTAAAACTTACCTCGATTGCTAATGTACGTCAATTCCGACTATTCGACCAATTTCCCTTTTTCCACGATCCGACTTTGTTTCCTTGAGTTCTTGAGCTAATGAACCAAATTTAAACTTATCACATCACTATTGTGTAAAACCACATTCGATTATATTATAATTTGTATCATTACATCGATTAAACTAAATCATGCATTAGCTTTTAGCACATTCGGCCATTAAAGAGACAACCCAATTAACATTCAAACCTTTATAAGCTTAGATTTCCCAAGGCTGAATATCACATAAAAACCTTTAATACACATGCAAAGTTTACACTTTAACTAATTATGCATATACTAATAAACCGAATATTATTTAAACAACCATTTGAATAATTCTTTATCACATGTTCACAATCGGCATAACCATGTTACAAATTCAATACATAAAAATCTTCTTATCCAAGGCTATATTTGACCTATATGTATTTTCTTTACAACCATTCATCAACAATTAAGCACATGTTTAATGGCCGAATGCACATACCTCTTACTCATCCTTAACAGATTTTTTTTTTATCAAGCTTCCATTTCCACTTAACTACGAACCATTTAAAACAATCAATATTTTACACATTGTCGAATGCATATATATATATTCATCCAAACTCATAATTTCACAAGCTTAGCCTCATTTAATGACTACTTGTTCATCAAGACATTAAACACATCATGCATAACATACAAAGCATCCTTAGCCAAAAAATACTATCACAAAACTTCCTTGGCCGAATGTCATCTTTTTCCATTAACTAAATTTTGCCATGGGCTTGCTTCAATACTTGAGACCACTCAAATAATATTCAAACTTAATCCTTCATTTCATTTCTCATTTTAGCACATATTTGGCTAATATATAAATATATGCTATCAATTTAATTACAATTATAAATTTTCAACTCAAACTCATTCTTTACCTCGTCTTTCACCTTAATTCAAATTCGGCAAGTATATAAACATATATTAGCAATTTAATTATAGCATTCCACAATTAAGCACAAGTTTCATACTTCACTTTAATAACCGAATGATATTTTACTCAAACTTGCCCCTCATAGCAAATTTAATTAGTCTATCCTCATCCATAAACACTTATCATCAAAACATCCACAATCTAATCCTTGAAGCCATGACCGAATGCTTTATGAAATAAATTCACAAAAATTAACATATGGGTCATGTTGTGAGCTTCAAAACTAACAACATTTCGCAAATATTAAAAATAAAATACATGAAATCTCACCTTAATTCCCAACACCAAATGACCGAGTGCCTTTGGTGTTCTTTCCTTTATACCCTAGCCGAATGCTCCAATCATCCATCAAAATTACAAATTTTTAGCATGGGCTAAGTAAGAGTCATGATTATTTACCTAAAACAAGATCAAATTTCACAATTTGACATAATATACTAACCTTTTTAATGACTCAAGTGACCAAAAATTCTTCCCCTCCTTTGTTTCTTCTATTCGGCCATGATGAACAACAAAGAAAGGATTTTGTTTTTCCTCCCCTTTCACAAGTCACGGCAATGGGGAGTAAGGGGAGACAACTTTGGTTTCTCCTCCCACTCACCTCATGTTTTATCATTCTTAATTCATTCTTTTATTTTCTAAACTCATAGTGCTAATAAAAGAATTCATATTATCCTCAATGACCCATCCATGGCCGGCCACTACTCATTCATAAGGGATATTTGACATGCAAACCCTTTATTCATATGACATGCACTAATTGAGCCTTATAGATTAACTATCACATTTTAAAAGTGTCACACATAAGTCCCATCGACTAAATTCACATGCAATTTACTAAATCAAAGCTTAAAACTTTCACACATTCATATTCACATATAATAGTCATAAAATATGACGGCTAATTATTTTTATGACTTGATTTTGTGGTCCCGAAACCACTTTTCGACTAGGGTCAAATTAGGGGTGTCACAGTCTCTCCCTCCTTGAGGTACCTACACACCATCTTGGCACACACTTTGAGAGGACGTCGAGAGAGCACTGGCGTCGTCAACACTCATGACGCATACTTTCTATGGAGCATAGGGAATGGGCATGTACTTGACCTTGCCTACTTTATTGCCCTCGCCATTCGCCACCAGACGAAGTGGCATCGGAGGAGGGTCATCTCCATTGGCCCTTACATGACTCGACTGGCATGGCACTTCGGGCTCCCTAACACAGCAGCCCAATCATCCTCCTTTACTCTTATTGGCCAGATGTCCACACAAGGCATCTCGAGCATGCTTAGTATGAGGATGATCGTGAAGCGCCAAGGAACCCACCCTCCTCAGTATCGCCTCACCCAATCAGCCGAGGAGGGAGACCCTGAGGACATTACTGATGATGTCCCTCCACGTCATGAGGACCCACCGTCTCAGCCACCACCACCCACTCGTCCAGTTCATGCGGCAGCGTCATACGCTGACATCTCTGAGCGCCTTACCCAATTCGAGTAACAGTGTTTTCAGCGCTTCGATAACATTGATGCTACTTTACAGCAATTTGTCAGCACTTCCACATCTCATTGCCACCCCCACCTCGCGAACCACCTAGCGATGAAGATGTTTAAAAAATTTTATTTATTATTTTATGTTTTTATTTTTATTCTATTTTAAGACTACTTTTTATTTTTCTTTAAGCTTATTTCTATTAGATTTATAATTTTTATTTTTATTTTACAATTACCAATTTCGGCGATTCCATTACAAGTAATTATGCTTCCTTATATTTCCTAAAAAGTTCCTAATTCTGTCACAGTTATAAAGAGCTCCTCAGCTCATCATCATATAGGAACTAAAAACTCCACCAGGAAAGGTTCTCCACGACTGCCATGTCCTGCTCGACCACAAGCATAGCTACCACCAGATATAATATTCTTTTGGCGTAGGACTTATGGACTAATGAACCTCTAACACCACCGGAGTATCCTCCTCCACTCTCAGGCCGATTATTCTCCAAAACTCCAGTTCAAGGAATTCATTCATCATTCAGGAAGTTTTACTTCTCTCCCTATCTTATGATTATAAATCTGTCTTTTTCAATATATCTACCTTTGTACATTGAGGGCAATGTACACCTTAAGTGTAGGGGATCTTTTATATCTAAAAAATCCCTGAATTTTGTTTTATTCTCATGCGATCTTCTCATATCATTATTAGAATGAATTCCAATCAGTCTGTAATGTTTATTGATATATCTAGAATTAAAACATAGGCATTTATGCATTGATTGTTTAAACTTTAAGACATTAGGGAATCAAGCATGATAAGTTGATTTTTGAAGAATTAAAAACTTTTAGGTTGTTTTTCCCAAGTTTAGGTATTATCTTGAGTTGAAATTCACAGGTTTAAACATTAAAAAACCATAATTTTTGTGAGATTTGGAGCCTTTAGAGCATCTATCATTTCTTTCATGCTCACTTTTATTGTTGCTTTGAGTGCGTCAGTATTGAATTGTTATTCTAGAACTGTAACACCCCTCGCCCGTATCCCTTGCCGGAACAGGGTTCGAGGTGGTGCCCGTATCACACAAAAATAGTGCCGAAAAATTTCAATCAATTTAAAACTTTTCTCTTCACATGCAATCTGTCCCATATATAGGCTTATGAGGCCCAAAACATCACTAGCCAACACCTTTAGCTAAATTATAATATCACATACTCAACATTAAAACCCTATACATGCCATAGACTCGAATACTAGGATTTACTTACACCAATAGCGTGAGCTCGACAGTGTGATAATATCTCCGGCGAACTCCAACCCGAGCAGGTAATCGAAGTCAACAATCTATAAAACAGAGGAATGTAACAACGGAGTAAGCTTTCATAAGCTTAGTAAGTCTTAAGCAATGCAAACAAATAAACGCAATTATACTTCGATTATTCAATTTCGTAAGTGGCCATATTCTAGGTATATTGCCATTTGGCCGAATACACACAAACACATAATGCACGTTCAGCATTCTTATCACACTTAATCTCAATTCGTATAACATAATTAAATCGAATACTTTCACATACTTTCACACCCTGACCCGGTGTATCATGATCATAGATATAGTTATTACATTTATTCACGTATGTATCACAATGCACGCTTATGATTCATTGCAGATCAAACTCACATATGAGTACATAATGCGTACCTGGCCCACTTAACGTACTGAATGTATTCATTTGTCAACCTAACACGAGGTACCTTATTCATGGACTTTTCTCAAATCACCGGCATTTTGCCTGTTAGGCTCGAGGATCAATATCAGTTCACCGGTATTATAGCCTGCTAGGCTCGAAGGCCCAAATAGTATCTCACCAGTATTATAGTTTGCTAAGCTCAAAGGCTCGAATAATCAAGTCAACAAGTTCCATATAACATATTCATATCAATTAAGTACTAACATCATTCTAAAGTATATAATTATACATCTCAAACACTTTTCTTTCATCTCATTTTCACACTTAGCATTTGATAGCTTATGCATAACATTTCACTCACGTTCATTTCAAACTTATTATTCGATTATAAAAGCATACTGCATTTTTACCAACATGTTTACTTGCCATTAGGCCATATAAGCATGATACCATACACTATCATTTCATCTTTAACATTCGGCTAAACCCTTATCTTACAAGGAACACCGAATTCACATAACATATCATTTCACCGGCATTACGCCTGCTAGGCACGAAGGCCTGAATACACATCACCGGCACGAAGCCTGCTAGGCACGAAGGCCCAAATACACATCACTGGCACGAAGTCTGCTAGGCACGCAGGCCCGAATACACATCACCGGCACTAAGCCTGCTAGGCACGAAGGCCCGAATACACATCACCGGCACTAAGCCTGCTAGGCACGAAGGCCCGAATATAATACCAGCACTAGACCTGCGGGATTTATCCCGATATAATACCAGCACGAAGCTTGCAGGATTTAACCCGAATACACATCAAATATCATGCATATTTAATCATATATTAATACATCTCATTCAACATATCACATTCGTAGTCATTTGCAACATTCGGGTATAAGCTTCATATGAACACCATCGTTTACATTTCGGTTCAAAAGTCATTCATAAATATCACATATCCATTTCACCATTCAAACTTAACCCATAGTGACCATTCGACTATAAGTCATTTACATAAATTATTTATCGCACAACTTAATTCAAGTAGAACCAAAAGGTCACGATTCATCTAATATATACATATTGCTCACGATTCACACACAACCTTTCAAATTAGCAATTATAAGATGGTTCCACACATAGCCCATCCTTATCGATAATTTACGATGGTTTTACCTTACTCACATATATGTCATAGGCATTTTTACCTATGTTTCGTAATTCACATTCATGATTCAATTCCAATCGATTTAACATGCATAAGTACATATCACATACCTTAATAATTTACTTTACGGAACGAATCCACATATCGTATTAGCCTATAGTCTTATAGCACCACACTTTTAATAGTTTACCTCATCGAAGTTCACATTTAATCACTTTAGTGTCAAGCCATATTCGGCTACCACAAAGGACTAATAATAATAATTTTATACACATCATGGTTTCCTTTAGGTATTTAATAATCACAAATCGTGATATCTCCACCAGCACATATACGGCATATTTTATTCATTATAACACTCATTTAGTGCATCAAATTTCCAAATCCAATTCAACTTAAGCATAATAGCCATAATCAGCTTATAGCCTTAAATCATTACATATTCGGCACATTAACTAAATAAAATTTACATTCCCTTTTCCATATTAATTTAACTTTAGGCATATAAAAAGGAATCAAGATTACACACTTAAGAACTTACCTTGAATGTTGCCGAACGATTACAACGGCTATTCGATTACTTTCTTTTTTCCCTTATCCAAATTTTTCCCCTATATGCTCTTGAGCTTGGATTTTTCTTCCCCAAGTGACCAAACATTCAAGAGCTCTTTTCCTCTCCTTTCTCTTCTATTTTCAGCTTTCATGAACAAGAATGAACAAAAACCTTCCTTTTCTTCCTTTTTGTTATTCTATTACTAAACATTTTATGACACAAAATAACATATATTATTTGTGCCACACTTATGCCATAACTTCAATAAAAAAATTTGCACATGTTGTCTACCATTAACACCATGGCCGGCCACTACACATAAAATGGGGAGTTTGACTTGCAAATCCTCCTATTTTGCACTATTATTTATTAGGCCACTACATATTAGCCTATAGCATTTTCAAAAATTTTCACATAGGTCCTATTTCATAATTTCACTCACAAATGGCAGAATCAAAGCATGGGATTTTCACACATGCACTTTCACATGAAATAAACACATAATATAACATTTGATTATTTTTGGGACTTAGTTTTGTGATCCCGAAACCACTTTCTGACTAGGGCCAAATTAGGGTTGTCACAAGAACTTGCTTGATTATGCATGTCAAGACTACACCATTTGAGTTGATATGACAAAATGATAAAGGCACTTAGGTTTAGCCCACTCATTCCAGAAAAGCCTACCTTCATAATTAACCCTTAGTGAACCCCTTAGAGCCTAACAAGCCATTAATTGATTTACTCTCAATATTAACCCACAAACCATTATTGTTGAAATCCCCTAATTTGATCCTTATTTTTGTCGAGATTTGATTTGAACTAATTGCTTAGCTATGTTTTGCTCTTCTATGTAGTTGACTTGTTCCTAAAAAAAAATCATACTTACATATTAGTAGTAATTCGGTATTGTTGAGCCGCAGTATCTAAGTTCCATCTTCTGAGAAGAAGCTCACTTGTACTCAATTGATAATTAATTACTTTTTCTAGTTAGAAAATTTTTCAATTTAATCTCGACTCTAACCTTTTCTTTCAGCTTGTAGCCTTACCCACTAACCAAAGCCACGTTACAACCCTTTAAAGACCTTTTGATTGATGTTCATCTTAATATATAGTGGTGGAGATTTGATTTTCATGTAAGCATATGGTAATGACTTTTCATTATTGACTATTGAGTGCTTCATGTATCATCCTTAAACAACTCGAGTGGTTTGAGTGAATCTTTAGTGAGGATGTGAAAATTTTTGATATTTTGAGTCGAAGGTAATTACTTAAATGAGGGGAGACACCTATGCTTTGATGATAAAATACTCAACTTGGAATGTTTGAAACTTTGATGTTCTTTTATTCAAATTCTCAATGTATGATTACTTATGGATTATTTTGAGATATTATTATTAGAAATTATAAGTTAAGAAGAATTTATTTTGATTGTGAGTTGAAGGTTTTGCTTGAGGACAAGCAAATGCTTAAGTGTGGGGGTATTTGATAAACTGTAATTTATACTTATTTTTACCCCATGCTTAACGCATTTATGGATGGTTTCTCCTTAGAATTGGTGAATCCGATGCTCCTAATCCTTTAATTTCATGTTTTATACTTAGATGAGCATAGGAGAATAAAAAGAGCGAGAAATGGGCCAAAAACGGAGAAAATGGGCCAACGTACGAAATCAACACGGCCTGAACTTCCTCACAGGGGTAGACCACACGGTCGTGTCCCTTTGGCAAGGTCAAACCATGATTTACATGGGTAGATCACATGCCCGTGCCCATTTAACAGCCTTGACTACGGCCTTAAGCAATCGCACACGGGCGTGTCCCTGCCGAGCCCAAGTTTAGTCTAATTTGGAAAAAACCAATTTTGAGGGCTCTTAGGCATTCCAAAGCCTATTTAAACACTTGAGGAGGCACAGGAGGAAGCAAGGAATTGCTCAAGGAAAGCTGATCGATCCATCTCAAAAGCCGGATTCACCAGCAAGACTGAAGATCTCCCTTCAAATTCCCTCTAGAGTTTTGGGTTTTCTTATGTTTTTGTTATTTTTATTCTTTTGAGATGTTTTCTTTCATTAGTATGAACTAAAACACCTAAATACCTAAGGGGAATGAAACCTAAGACGGATCTTGTTATTATTATCTGAATTGTATGACAAATATTTGACTTGTACTTAATTATGTGTTCTTAATTCTTGCTTTGATATTCCAAGATATTGATTCATGTTAAGCTCTTACTCAGAGGAGGAATAGACCCTCTCTAAGAGTAAATTTGTCATAATTAAGCGGAGTTGATTTCACGCCTAGAGATAGGGTGACAAGATTTTGCCGGATTAGGTGAAACCTAATAAGGGGATCCATAGATCGAGTTAATACAACCTTAAGGTGTTAATTAGAAAGAGATTTTAATTATTCAATCTAGGGTTAGATGTTGTTAGTCTCGAGAGAGATAATAATATAACTTAAGGATCTCTACGGAATAAGTTGAATGAATAAATCATTCGATTCAGAGTCAAATAACAAGTGAAGTCTAGGTGGATTTTTCCTTAGGTATTGTCTTAATCAATAGAGTTTTCCAAAAAGTATTTTCCCCAATTTTCTTTTCTGTGATTTCTTAGTTTAGTTAATTAGTTAGATAAACAAAACCTTTTTATTTTTTAGGCTAGATAATAAAAAGAAAGTTGATACTAGTACTTTTAGTTCCTTTGGGTTCGATAATCCTGTCTTGATAAAACTATACTACTGTTCGATAGGTACACTTGCCTTCATCGTGATAATAGTTAGTTTCAAGAGCGATTCATTATAAATATTTAAAACCTGTCACGGATATCACATATCAGGCCTAGAAGTTTCGGGTATATTTTTCGGGTTCTGAGCATGAATTTAGGAGTTTATTAAGTTAATAGTAATTTTTAATTTAATTTAGGAGGTCAATTTCATTTTAAAGTAATTAAATAATTATTAGTAAAAATAATTAATTTGGGTCAAAAAACAATTTTAAAATAATTTTTATTGGGGGATTAATTTGAGTTAAATTTAAATATTAATTAAATTAGATTTAATTATAAAATAAGGGAAATTTTGGAGTATTTATTTGGCAAATAAACCTTTAAATTTGAAATTTGGAGGGAAAGGATCAACTGGTAAAGTAAGGGAAATGTGGGAGTGGCCATTGGGAAAATTTCCCAATTTTTAAATTTCTGGTGGGTTGTTTTAGTTTTAAACACAATACATCTAGCCTAATTTTCACACCATTTACATCAGATTAGAGAGATATAAAATTTGTTTTCTTTGCATGGTTTTAAAGATCTATCATCAAAGAATAAATTCAACAAGTTTCCTTCTCAAAATACTCTCTCTTTTCACTCGAAATTATTCACAAAAGTAGCCAAAAATTGTAACAGCTTGTTTTTCAGTGGTGTTAGAAACAGTGGTTTTGGGACCACCAAATCCGACGAGTAAGTTTTTAAATATTATTTAATATTTACGAGAACATAGTTTTAAAAAGGTTTTTGATATAATAATTTTTGTTATATAAGCGATTTATTAAGTTCAAGTGGTAAGACCCTAAGGTCAAGCGGTTCTAGAAAATGAGGTATTCGGACCTTGTTTCTATAAACCGAGCCATAAATATTTTTATAAATATTTACAGAGTGCCATTAATGTGGTATTAAAGTTTCGATGAAAAATTTTAACGTTTAGCTAGTTAATTAATTAAAAAGGACTATATCATAAAAAATGTAAAAATTGATCACTATTTGATTTGAGTGATTAAATAGTTAATTGAATAAAGGAAAAGGGACTTAAATGACAATTAGACCATTGAATGTGTTAGTGAAAAAAAATGGACATGAATTTGATGTTTTATTTAATTCTTAACTAAGGTTAATATGATAATTTGAAAATTATAGTAAAATAAAATAAAACCAAAATGTTTTATCATCATCTTAATGTTTTCTTTGTAACAGCCCGTTTGTAGTCAAATCAGAATAGTGGTTTCAGGACCACAAATCCAAAGTCAAAAAAATTATTTTATTAATATTTTAATGTTTACAGCATGATTGAATGATTGTGTGAAAGTTTCGTTAAGAAATTTTATCGTTTGATTGGTCAATTTGATAAAAATGACTAAATTGGGTAAAGTGCAAAAGTGATGTTCTAATAGCTAAAGGTATTAAAAAGCTATGGAACATTAAAGTAAAGGTCCTTATGTTGTAATTAGACCATTAATAGCATGAGTGGATATATATGGACATATATTAAGGTTATTTAAATGGTTTTATAATAAGGTTAATATAGTAATTTATAAAATAAAGGTTAATTAATAAAACAAAAACATAAAGATGAGTTCCATTCATCTTCCTTAACCATACATAGCAAAGAAGTAAGCCATTTTTGGGTTTACAATATTCGACTACTTCAAGGTTCAATTGTAAGTCCGTTTTTGTCCCGTTTTTAATAATTTTTATATTTTTGTGATCGTTGCATCTAGTACTAGCTAGTCCAAGGACTATTGTAACACGCCAAACCCGGCCTAGACGTTATGACCGGATCTGATGCGCCACATCGAAGCGTTCAAAACATTCCATATTACTTAGTTTGGAAAACTTAGTTGGTGTTGTAAAAGACACTTTTAAAAGTAGGTTAAAGTGAATGGAAGCTGTGCACCAGGTAGGAAACCAGGAAGAAGAGGAGGTGAGTCCGTCAGACTGCTTAAGTACCAAGCTCCCTTCGGATCCAATCCTAGACATGCACACCGCCATTGCCACACTCTAACATCTCGTATAATTTTGAGAAAATCGTTTGGTTATGTCCATCTTAAGAAAATGATTAAGGTTGAAAACGTTTGCTTAGCGGAAGGCTTACTTGTATTCGTGTTATTTTGAAATCACTTAATGTTTTTGAAAACGCGTCCTAGAGCTAATCCATCTCGTTAGTTATCATAGTTCAGTCTTATCATAATAGAATTAAATAATAAAGAAACAAACCAAACCATAAAAATAATTAAGCAGCCTTATTACATTTAAAAACCCAAAACCATAAACGAAAATATGGGAAAATCTAGTTCACCAGAAGAAAACGAATTTGCAGAAAACGTGTGGCCACTCCGAATCCCGCCCAGCTCCAAGTCCACCAACTAGGGCTCACCTGCAAGGATGGAAGAAAAAGGGGTGAGTTTGGGAAAACTCAGTGTATACAGAAACCCATCCAAAGCCAAAATCAGCTCGAGCCTATTGGGCCTAAGCCCTATTCAGATCACAGTACACAGTGGACCGAAGCCCTTTCCAGAATACAGTAGCAAGGCCTTAGCCCCTTTTTACATAACAGTGTGGCCCATAGGCCCAGTTCAGTAACATAGGTAACAATAGTAGTAATGCATGCAAACCCATCTAGGGAGGCTACTCAACCCACCAACCGCTACACTGCCCCCGTACCAGCCCTACACTCCATGTGGGGAATATCTCAACCCACCCAGCCCTACACTCCACAGTTGCAGCAACGCTGCTCAAATATCAGTAAGTTGAGGCAAAGCCTCCAGTACGTGGATGAACCACTTTCAATACTTCCTCCATCAATACCCCAATCCCATGCAACGGATATTAATAAAAGCATATCATGTAAAATACAGTATTAATCAATCATGCAGTTTAGCCAATTTAAACCTAGGGGTATATCGGTAATTTTACTCCTTAGGGGTAATTCTCGTAACTTAGCAACTACACAAGCTACTTCAGCAATTTTCAACGATTTTATGCAGTTTGGTTCCACCATCTAACTAACAGGCTAATCTGCCCATCTCTTACCCATATTGGTCCGTAAGCCCATTGGGCCCAGTTTTTGCCCATCGAGGCCCTCTTTTTTCGAAGTACGTTAAGACGTCACACAAACTTACTTACAACCTTGTGGTGCTAGATCTAACATTTACTCTACGTCTTGAGAGCATTCGCATACTCACAAGCCCATGAAATGCCGAAAATTTCGGCATTTCGGCTTTTGCCAAAAATTTCGGCATTTCGGCTTTTGCCGAATTGAACTAAGAAAGGGTGTTCGGTACACACCTGATTCGCGACGACTGCTACTGAGATCTCTCTCGATCCTACAATTGATTAGCATAGTTCTTATTTACAAACCATAATCACTAAACCCCAAAACTTACTCATCCATGCTCAAACCATGTCCCTAAAAGCCTTTGAAACCTTACCTTTTTGCCAAAATCGATAGCTAGCTCCGAATCCGATTGCTCCAACAACCCACGCCTTCAATCCAACACTTAAGAAGACACTAATCATTGACAGAAAATGTCAGTTAAAAACCCTTAGAGTCACATGCCCAAATCGATAGCCTCCCTAGATTTTAGGGACTTCGGCTTTACCTAACTTTGTAAAATAGGACCAGAACTGAGATGATGAACGCTTACCCCTTACTCCTTTTTGATCTCCACGCAATCTGGTGCAGATTTATCTTTCAAACGATGGTAGAACTCGACTCCCGAAGTTTTGAAGTTTCAGCTATAAGCCCCTAAATCTATGGTTTTTCGGCTTTTGGGTGATGAAGGAGATGAAAATGTGGGGCTATAACCTTGATGTAGAATTGCCGACAGGTATCTAGGGTTTAGAAAAGATGATTGTCGTTTATTAGGCACAAAAATATCGAAGGATTTGGCTTGGAAGAAATCAGCACAACTAATGTATTTTTTGAGGTTTCGGCTTTTGTGGTTTCGGCACAAGTGTTGATGAACAGCAGGTTTGATGAACGGTTTTGAAGAAGAAAAATGAAGAAAGAAGAATAGAGAGAATGGTGGTTTCGGCTAGAGAGGAAAAAGAGAGAAAAGAACAACCCTAAGGTGTTTAAGCAGAAGACAATGGCACCACTCAATACCCTAAGTGCCGAAATACTAACCTAATACCCCTCTGCCGAAATCCCCTTTCTAATTCCCCTAATTCGGCCAACTCTTAGCCTCTCTCCAAATCCCTTAAATCTCTCCCCTTATCACTCCTTAATCCTTAATCCAAGCGTTTGGACAGATTCAAACTCTCCTTTAGCAGACTCCACCTGGACTCCAACACTACCCCTCCTGCACTTAAAAATAAATGCATCTATTTGTCAACACAGGGAATCGATCCCATGCCTTCCCTAATGCTCCACACGCCACCTTTTTAGGAGCCTAGTGGCGTCACCCTTGCCATTTTACTAAGGCTCTTTTTGTGATGCAATTTACCCATAACTCTATACAAGGGCCATCTAGCCAGAACCCCTAACTCCTAAGTCCAAAAATTCAAAAATTCAACCGGGTTTTGGCCAACACATGGGCCTTCTATAAGCCCATTTACCTACTCAAAATATTAATTTCACATCCAAATACAAAATTTTATAATCTTCACAAAATATTGAAAACCGCGAATAAATCCGAAAATCAGGATGTTACAACTCTACCCTCCTTAAAGAAATTTCGACCTCGAAATTTTGCCTTATTAGAACAGTTGAGGGTACTGTTGCCGCATAGCCTCCTCAGTCTCCCATGTAGCTTCTTCTTTGCCATGGTTCCTCCAAAGTACTTTCACTAGTGGAATTGATTTCCTTCTCAACACCTTGACGTTACGATCAAGTATTTGCACAGGTTCCTCCTCTAAAGTTAAATCTGACTGTACCTCGATTTCTGCAACTGGTATTATGTGAGTTGGGTCAGATCGATACCGCCTCAGCATGGATACATGAAAAACGTCGTGGATACGATGCAGTTCTGGTGGTAACTCTAGCTGATAAGCCACTAGTCCAACCCGCTTAACAATTCGGTAAGGCCTAATAAACTGTGGGCTTAACTTACCCTTCTTACCAAATATCAAAATTTTCTTCCAAGGGGAAACCTTCAAGAAAACCATATCCCCAACAGCGAACTCAATCTCTTTGCGCTTCAGATCCGCATACGACTTCTGTCTATCGGATGCCTCCTTTAACCGATCCCTTATCATCCTAACCTTGCTTTCAGTGTCTGCCACCAATTCCGGTCCAAGCACCCGTCGTTCACCCAATTCTGTCCAACATGTCGGCGTACGACATCTTCGCCCATAGAGCGCTTCATATGGTGCCATCTGAATACTTGCTTGATAGCTGTTATTGTAAGCAAACTCCGCCAATGGCAAGTAGTCCTCCCAACTTCCACGAAAATCAATGATACAACCTCTCAACATATCTTCCAGAACCTAAATAACCCTTTCTGACTGTCCATCTGTCTGTGGGTGAAAAGCTGTGCTAAAATCTAATCGTGTACCCAACACTTCCTGCAACTTCTGCCAAAACTGAGATGTAAACCTAGGGTCTCGATCAGAAATTATCGACACTGGCACCCCATGCAGTCGCACTACCTCCGCCACATATAGCTTGGCCAACTTTTGCAGTGAGTAGTCGGTACGAACATGTATGAAATGAGCAGATTTTGTTAACCTATCCACAACCACCCACATCGAATCTTTCTTGGTGGGTGCCAAAGGTAACCCACTCACAAAGTCCATTGTTACTCTTTCCCACTTCCATAGTGGAATTTTCACAGGTTGCAATAATCCCGAAGGCAATTGTTGCTCAGCCTTAACCTGCTGGCACGTCAGACATTTCCCAACAAATTCAGTCACCTCTCATTTTAATCCGGGCCACCAGTACACCTCTCGCAAGTCTCGATATAACTTATTCCCCCAGGATGCATGGCACAGAGTCCACCATGAGCCTCTTTTAGAATTAACTGCCTCAAGTCAGGGTCCTTTGGAATACAAACCCTTCCACGAAAGCACAGAACTCCTTCAGTGTTCAACCCAAAATCCTCGTTCTCACCACTCTTAACTTGCTGGAACCGAAGAGCTAATGAATCGTCCTTCAACTGTTTTTCCTTAATCTGCTCAGTCCAAGTAGGCCTTACCTACAGTTCTGCCAACAAGCTTCCATCGTCGTACAGACTTAATCGTGCGAACAAGGCTCTCAAATCAGTAACAACCCTTCGACTCAACGCATCCGCCACCACTTTAGCCTTTCCTGGGTGGTACTCTATCGAATAGTCGTAGTCTTTAAGCAACTCCACCCATCTTCGTTGCCTAAGGTTCAAGTCCTTTTGAGTCAACAAATACTTTAAGCTCTTATGATCTGTGTATATGATGCACTTTTCCCCATATAAGTAGTGTCTTCAAATTTTTAACGCAAAAATCACCGCTGCTAGCTCCAAATCATGCGTAGGGCAATTCACCTCATGAGCCTTAAGCTGTCGCGATGCATAAGCGACCACCTTGCCCTCTTGCATTAGTACGCAACCTAACCCCATATGCGCCGCATCGCTGTATACAGTAAAGTCCTTCCCAGACACTGGTTGAATCAACACTGGCGCTTCGGTCAATACCATTTTCAACCGATCAAAAGCTTTTTGCTGTTTCTCGGTCCAGACAAATGGTACTCCTTTCCTTATGAGTTTTGTCAAGGGTGCCGCCATTATCGAGAAACCCTCCACAAACGTTCTGTAGTAACCTGCCAACCCTAGGAAACTCCGAATTTCCGATACTGACCTAGGTGGCTTCCATTCCAGAATCGCTTCAATTTTACGAGGATCCACCTTAATCCCCTCGGCAGAGACCACATGCCTTAGGAAGGTTACCTCCCTCAACCAGAATTCACACTTGCTGAATTTCGCATAGAGCTCCTTTTCCCTTAACACTTGCAGCACAGTATGGAGATGCTCATCATGCTTCGCCTTCGTTTCAGAGTATACCAGGATATCGTCGATAAAGACGACTACGAACTGATCCAAGTAAGGTTGGAATACTCGATTCATCAGATCCATAAAAGCTGCAGGTGCGTTCGTCAGCCCAAACGGCATGACCACAAACTCATAATGTCCATATCAAGTTCGGAATGCTGTCTTATGAATATCCCCTTCTTTTACCCTTAGCTGATGGTATCCAGAATGAAGATCGATTTTGGAGAATACCGAAGCTCCCCTAAGTTGATTGAACAGATCGTCAATTCTTGGTAGTGGATACTTATTCTTAATCGTCAGTTTGTTCAACTGGCGATAATCGATGCACATGCGCATCGTTCCATCCTTTTTCTTCACAAACAAGACCGGTGCTCCCCAAGGAGACACACTAGGCCTAATGAAGCCTCTATCTAACAACTCTTGAATTTGAGCCTTTAGTTACACCAACTCCTTCGGTGCCATCCTATAGGGTGCAATAGATACTGGAGCTGTTCCCAGCAACAAATCGATTCCAAACTCAACTTCCCGGTTCGGAGGTAATCCAAGAAGCTCTTCCGAAAAACATCCCGGAATTCCCTAACAGTTCTAATGGTCTCCACAGTCAGATCGTCAGTTTCAGCTTGGCTTACCAAAGCCAGATATGCCTCGCACCCCTTGCGCATCAGTTTCTCGGCCCTCAACGCCGATACTACATTGGATAAGTAATCCCTTCATTCTCCAATAATCATTACCTCTTCATCATTGACAGTCCTTAACACCATCCTCTTAGGTGCACAATCCAAAGTTACCTTATGCTTGGTCAACCAATCCATCCCTAGTATCAAATCGAATTCTTCAAGCGGTAACTCCATCAAATCCCCACAGAAAACCCCGCCTTGAATCTCTAGAGGCACCTCCTTGAAGAGTTTCTCTACCTTAACCGAATGACCTAAAGGACTTATCACAGACACCCCACACACAGTCTCCTCGAAGTGCACACCCAGTGCCCCAGAAATGTTATATGCCACATATGAATGGGTTGATCCCACATCAATCAGAGCAGTATAAGGTACACCATATATATAAAACGTACCAGTTATGACATCAAGTGCGTCACCCTCCTCGCGGCGACGAGCAGCATACACCAAAGCTGGCTGACGAGCATTCGCGTTACCAATACCCCTGCCGGGTGCCCCACGTCCACAGCCATTACCACCGCGACCTTGTCCACGACCTCTTGGCAGCGGTGGTCCATCCCTCACAGGTTGAGCCGGTCACACAGCCCCTTGTTCGGCCCCCTGAGCCTGAATGGCCCTCCTAGGACAATCCTTAATCCTATGCTCCTTAGACCCACAATGAAGACAAGCCCCAGAACGCTTCCAGCACTCTCCTTGATGCATTCTGCCGCAATCCCCACATGCTTCCGGTCTACCTGTGTTCACCGGAACTGCTCGAACCGGTTCCTCCATCCTAGCTCTTTTAACATTTCGATTTGCAGCACCCGCTGGTCCAGCATCCCTCCTGAACCAATTTCGATCCTTATCATGATTCCTCCGTTCGGTTTGCTTCACCTCCTCGGCTATCTTAGCCTTCTCTACCAGTGCAGCGAAATCTCGCTCTCTCTGCGGAGCTATGAGCACCCTTAACTCATCTCTGAGGCCATCCTCAAAACAAACGCTGCACTCGTATTCGGTGGAAACGATGCCATTAGCATACCGACTCAATCGTAGAAACTCCGCCTCATATTCAGCAATGGTCTTATTTCCCTGAGTCAGATTCAAGAACTCCTTTCTGCGTGCATCCACATAGCTAGCTCCAACATATTTTGCCTTAAAGGTCTGTTTGAACAGGTCCCATGTTACCCTCTCAGCTGGGGTACCCTCTCTCACAGTAATCCACCACTGATACGCTTCATCCCGCAGCAACGACACCGCCCCTTTCAACTTCTGTTCTACTGAGCAGTCTAGGTCATCCATGATCCGCTCTGTGGCTTCCAACCAGTACTCAGCCACATTTGGTGCCACTCCAGATATGCCCCTAAAAATCTAAGCTCCGTTGGCCCAAAGTCGTTCAAAAATGGACCCCCTATTCATGGGCCCGATGTTAGCTCTGGCCACCCTTTCCAAAACCCTTAACATGGCCTGAGACAAAGCGTCATCCCCTGCAGCCCGGTCATAGGGCCCATTTTCATTAACCGGTGGTGGACGTACCTCGCCAGCTGGTATGTGTTCAGATGACGTAGATCCAGCTTGAGTGGTACCTCGGCCTCGACCACGGCCTCTTCCCCGAGTAGCCCTTGTACTCATAACGATTTATCTGATTACGAATTTTATGACATTAGTTTACTGGTTCCACTGTTTATTACAGAATGTCTTATGAACAGAAAGAGTTTCAAAGTTATTTTCGCGCAATCACAATTTAGCTACAGTCCCAGTTTTGTAGCCCTAATACTACATTATCAATAGCACTATCTCTAAGGCTCAATACTATCTACAGTATTATTTCCAATCCAGTTCCATATAAATATTTAAAACAGAAAAAGAACACTTACAGACTTGGTGCCGGGGATTCAGTGTGCCACTTCCTTATCAATCCATTAAAATTTTTTTTAAATACCCATGTTTTCGTTTACCAAAAATAAAAAGATTTGATTTGAAAACACTTTTATTTTAAAATTATTGATTTAACCCCGTTTAACAATAGAAAAACTTTGAACATCTTTGAAAACTTATAGAAAAGACCCTTTTTTTTAAAAGATTTTTGGACACGATCCACAGTCGAGTTGTTGCAACCAGGCTCTGATACCACTAAATGTAACACCCCAAACCCGGCCTAGACGTTATGACCGGATCTGATGCGCCACATCGAAGCATTCAAAACATTCCGTATTACTTAGTTTGGAAAACTTAGTTGGTGTTGTAAAAGACACTTTTAAAAGAAGGTTAAAGTGAATGGAAGCTGTGCACCAGGTAGGAAACCAGGAAGAAGAGGAGGTGAGTCCGTCAGACTGCTTAAGTACCAAGCTCCCTTCGGATCCAATCCTAGACATGCACACCGCCATTGCCACACTTTAACATCTCGTATAATTTTGAGAAAACCGTTTGGTTATGTCCATCTTAAGAAAATGATTAAGGTTGAAGACGTTTGCTTAGCGGAAGTCTTACTTGTATTCGTGTTATTTTGAAATCACTTAATGTTTTTGAAAACGCGTCCTAGAGCTAATCCATCTCGTTAGTTATCATAGTTCAGTTTTATCATAATAGAATTAAATAATAAAGAAACAAACCAAACCATAAAAATAATTAAGCGGCCTTATTACATTTAAAAACCCAAAACCATAAACGAAAATATGGGAAAATCTAGTTCACCAGAAGAAAACGAATTTGCAGAAAACGTGTGGCTACTCCGAATCCCGCCCAGCTCCAAGTCCACCAACTAGGGCTCACCTGCAAGGATGGAAGAAAAAGGGGTGAGTTTGGGAAAACTCAGTGTATACAGAAACCCATCCAAAGCCCAAATCAGCTCGAGCCCATTGGGCCTAAGCCCTATTTAGATCACAGTACACAGTGGACCGAAGCCCTTTTCAGAATACAGTAGCAATGCCTTAGCCCCTTTTTACATAACAGTGTGGCCCATAGGCCCAGTTCAGTAACATAGGTAACAATAGTAGTAATGCATGCAAACCCATCTGGGGAGACTACTCAACCCACCAACCGCTACACTGCCCCCGTACCAGCCCTACACTCCATGTGGGGAATATCTCAACCCACCCAACCCTACACTCCACAGTTGCAGCAAAGCTGCTCAAATATCAGTAAGTTGAGGTAAAGCCTCCAGTACGTGGATGAACCACTTTCAATACTTCCTCCATCAATACCCCAATCCCATGTAACGAATATTAATAAAAGCATATCATGTAAAATACAGTATTAATCAATCATGCAGTTTAGCCAATTTAAACCCTAGGGGTATATCAGTAATTTTACTCCTTAGGGGTAATTCTCGTAACTTAGCAACTACACAAGCTACTTCAGCAATTTTCAACAGTTTTATGCAGTTTGGTTCCACCATCTAACTAACAGGCTAATTTGCCCATCTCTTACCCATATTGGTCCGTAAGCCCATTGGGCCCAGTTTTGGCCCATCGAGGCCCTCTTTTTCCGAAGTACGTTAAGACGTCACACAAACTTACTTACCACCTTGCGGTGCTAGATCTAACATTTACACTACGTCTTGAGAGCATTCGCATACTCACAAGCCCATGAAATGCCAGAAATTTTGGCATTTCGACTTTTGCCGAATTGAACTAAGAAAGGGTGTTCGGTACAAACCTGATTCGCGACGACTGCTACTGAGATCTCTCCTGATGTCCTACAATTGATTAGCATAGTTCTTATTTACAAACCATAATCACTAAACCCCAAAACTTACTCATCCATGCTCAAACCATGTCCCTAAAAGCCTTTGAAACCTTACCTTTTTGCCAAAATCGATAGCTAGCTCCGAATCCGATTGCTCCAACAACCCACGCCTTCAATCCAACACTTAAGAAGACACTAATCATTGACAGAAAATGTCAGTTAAAAACCCTTAGAGCCACATGCCCAAATCGACAGCCTCCCTAGATTTTAGGGACTTCGGCTTTTCCTAACTTTGTAAAATAGGACCAGATTTGAGATGATGAACGCTTACCCCTTACTCCTTTTTGATCTCTACGCAATCTGGTGTAGATTTATCTTTCAAAGGACGGTAGAACTCGACTTCCAGAGTTTTGAAGTTTCAGCTATAAGCCCCCAAATCTATGGTTTTTCGGCTTTTGGGTGATGAAGGAGATGACAATGTGGGGCTATAACCTTGATGTAGAATTACCGATAGGTATCTAGGGTTTAGAAAAGATGATTGTCGTTTATTAGGCACAAAAATATCGAAGGATTTGGCTTGGAAGAAATCAGCACAACTAATGTATTTTTCGAGGTTTCGGCTTTTGTGGTTTCGGCACAAGTGTTGATGAACAGCATGTTTGATGAACGATTTTGAAGAAGAAAAATGAAGAAAGAAGAATAGATAGAATGGTGGTTTCGGCTAGAGAGGAAAAAGAGAGAAAAGAACAACCCTAAGGTGTTTAAGCAGAAGAAAACGGCACCACTCAATACCCTAAGTGCCGAAATACTAACCTAATACCCCTCTGCCGAAATCCCTTTTCTAATTCCCCTAATTCGGCCAACTCTTAGCCTCTCTCCAAATCCCTTAAATCTCTCCCCTTATCACTCCTTAATCCTTAATCCAAGCGTTTGGACAGATTCAAACTCTCCTTTAGCAGACTCCACCTGGACTCCAACACTACCCCTCCTGCACTTAAAAATAAATGCATCTATTTGTCAACATAGGGAATCGATCCCATGCCTTCTCTAATGCTCCACACGCCACCTTTTTAGGAGCCTAGTGGCGTCACCCTTGCCACTTTACTAAGGCTCTTTTTGTGATGCAATTTACCCATAACTCTATACAAGGGCCATCTAGCCAGAACCCCAAACTCCTAAGTCCAAAAATTCAAAAATTCAACCGGGTTTTGGCCAACACATGGGCCTTCTATAAGACCATTTACCTACTCAAAATATTAATTTCACATCCAAATACAAAATTTTAAAATCTTCACAAAATATTGAAAACCGCGAATAAATCCGAAAATCAGGATGTTACAACTATTTTGTAAAACTGTTAAAGATTTTGAATGATACCATTGATGAATACATCTGCATTTTGAAGTTTCTTGATATATTATGAATGCTTGTTGATAGATGTATAAGTTTTGTTAAGTGATTTTTAGTGAAACTTCAAAATAGGGATTAATTTGAGAAATGTTCAAAATTTATGGATAAAATGTAAAATAAATGAAAAATATGGACTGCTAGGGGCATAATAGTAATTTGGCTAAGCATAGCTATTTTAAAATTTGCATGAATTTGTGATTTTGTGTAATAAAGACTAAATTGTAAAAATATGAAAGTTTAGGGGAAAATGTGTAAAATAACCCTAATGTGTTTTTTGGATTAAATTGAATAGAGAAATGATTGAATAGTTAATTTTGAAAATATTTAGGTTATGAAAAGCGGAATTCGGATCTGGATCAGGGAAAAATGAAAGTTATCGACTAAATGACTTATTTCGTCATTTCCACATCCGAGGTAAGTTTGTATATGATAAATTTCAATAAAAATGTATTTAATATGCTTTGATATTGTATAAATTGTGAATACGAGATTGTGTGTATGAATGATAGTGATTTGACGATGATTCGACATTCGAAATCCCAGTTGAACCTTAGGAATAGTTTAGGATGCTAGTGACATGTCATTAGGGGATACATTGAGTTGGCTTCGGGCCATGATATAACACTTCGGGTGTGAGTTATATTGATTTGGCTTCAGGCCATGCATATCTGTTGATTGGGCCATGATATTTGTACTTTGAAGATAAGTTACCTTGGTTTGGCTTAGGGCCATGGTATAGGTACTTTTGGTGTGAAAACCCTGAGTATTCGACTTCTATTACGAATGGTTCAATGGGTATATGAAAGAGGTGGATGATTATGAGATTGATGTTAAATGATACAGGTATGTACATGAATTATAAGTTTCAAATCGAAGAAACTTGTGAAGGTAGTGTATAATCTCACAATTGAGAATTGGAAAGGTTTGTTATCTAATGTAAGCTACATATTGTTGTATTCAAATTATTAAGTTATATTTATGTGATTACATTGAGTTTATTTCATACGAGCTTACTAAGCTTTATAGCTTACATTGTTTATTTTTCTATGTTTTATAGTGAGTAAAAAGCTAACTCAGATTCGGGGATTGTCGGAGATCGCTTCACACTATCCACCTATTTCTCGATACCTATGAACTTTGGTATATTAAGTATATGGCATGTATAGGAACTTGGTCTTTTTGGTATATGTGTTGTTATGAATTTGGCCATTTGTGTTTGCTTATAAAAGTTGTGTTTATAATGTTGTAAATGGCTATGTAAGTTCATTTAATTGGCTTGGTTGGTGATGTATGTATATAGTTGTGCTAATACCTCTTAGTGATTTGGGAATGGTTTGTTGAATGCAACTTTCATGGTAGCTAATGGTTGAAAAATTGAGAATGTTTGTACTTGTAATTTTAGGCTAAGAAATGCTTAGTTGATATGGTATATATATGAATGTTTTGGAAATGTGAATTGACATGATTTGCGTAGGCAAAGTATCGTGTTAAAAGTATGTTAGTTGATATTGAAATGGTACATTTTAGACTTGGTTGTGGTTGATTTGGATATCCATATATGCTATGAATGTGTACCAATTGGATAGTGTAGGTGTGTGCAATTAGGGGTGGCAAATTGGCTTGGTAAATAGCCTACTTTTGTCTACACGGGTAGAGTCACGGGCGGGTGTCTCAGCCGTGTGCGATATACGGTCATGTTACACGATCGTGTGTCCCCTGGTGTTGAATTTGGAAACAAGTCAGTATGATTCACACGGCCTCACACACGGGCGTGTGACTTGGCCGTGTGGCATAAGTCAGTATACCTTATAGGTTTGGCACGGCCTAGCACATGGCCTGACACACGGGTGTGTATGGCCATTTTTAGGGCACACAGGGCTAGCTACATGGGCATGTGTGTTGGCTATGTAACCCAAGTCAGAGAGTTACACCGGGTCAGACACGGGCTGGGACACGGCTATGTGCTCCCATTTCGAATGTCCATACGGCCTATGACACGGGCGTGTCTGGTGGAAAGGTGTGAGACACTCTTACTGGACATACGGGCGTGTGTCCCCTATTTTGAGAAAAATTTTCAAAGTTTCATGAAAGTTTCTTAAGTTACCGTTTTAGTCCCAAATCACTCCAATGTATGTTTACTAGGAGGCTCGTATTAGGGACAAATTGATTTAGATTGAATGATGATTGTATGTATTGATTAAATGTACGGGAAATGTATGTTTAAATGTGTTATAAGTCCGGTAATGCTTTGTAGCCCTATTTCGGCATTGAATACAGGTGAAGGGGTGTTACATTTATTGGTATCAGAGCTATGTTTTAGTCTATTCTAGGACTAACGTAGCGTATGTGAGAGTCTAGCTATACATGCCATATATAAACTACGATAGTGTAATGACTCCTGAAAATTTAAACTATGTTTTCATATAGTAAATGGATCCCAATCGGACTATAGTTAATGAGGTTGAAAGTAATGCGCTAGCTCCCACTCAAGGGACAGTGCCATCTGATTCTAGACCTATATCGGGCAGTTAGGAAGGAGAGGCTAAAGAAGCCTTCTTCCAAATGATGAACGAGTGATTCACACAATTTATCCGGACGAACCCGCCTGCTCAACAACCTCCACCCCCTCCTAATCCCCAGTCGATTCTTGTAGCTCCTCAAGGAGTTGAGCTTTTAAGATTAAATAAGCCTCCAGTTGATAAGATCCGTAAACACGATGCTGAAGAGTTTAGAGCTAATATTGATGATGATCCTGAGAGAGCCGAGTTTTGGCTTGAAAATACGATTCAATTGTTTGATAAGCTTTCTTAAACACCGGCTGAATGTTTAAAATGTGCCATATCAATTTTGACGGACACTGCATACCAGTGGTGGAACTTTTGTATCTAAAGAACGGGTTACGTGAGAATTCTTTCAGACCAAGTTCAAGAAGAAATATATAAGCTAACAGTTTTTGGAACAAATGCATAAAGAGTTTTTAGAACTGAAACAGGGTCGCATGATTGTAACCGAGTACGAGGGAGAATTTGTGTGGTTGAGTAAATATGCTCGTGAGTATGTTTCTACCGAATAGATTATGTGCAAGCGGTTTGTTGACCGGTTGAACGAGGATATTAAACTGCTGGTCGGGATATTGGATTTAAAAGAATTCATTGTGTTAGTTGATTGGGCTTGGAAAGCCGAAGACTTTGGCCGAGAAAAGATGAAAGCTGATTCTAAAACTAGAGATTTGAGAAAGAGGCGATGAATAAATCTTATCATTCATTGTCAAAGAAATCTCGAGATTTGTATAGTTAATCGAATGCATCAGTGGGATACCAGAATAGAGATCGGGTAAATCAACATGTGAATCCTAAGGCTCAAACTACTTCTGTCTTGAGTGTTGGTAGTGTGAGAAATAACAAACCTAAGTGTCAACAGTGTGGGAGGAAACATTTTGGAGAATGCTGGAATAAGAGTAATAGAGCTTGTTTCAAATGTGGATCACCAGATCACTTTATTTGAGATTGCCCAGAGTTATCCGAGAAAGATAAAATTTAGAATGCAAGATCGAGCAATACGACTTCG
The DNA here is from genome assembly GCF_007990345.1 of Gossypium hirsutum. Classification (NCBI taxonomy): domain Eukaryota; kingdom Viridiplantae; phylum Streptophyta; class Magnoliopsida; order Malvales; family Malvaceae; genus Gossypium; species Gossypium hirsutum. Next base: position 72,236,061 of record NC_053430.1, on the reverse strand, counting down.
AGAGGGAGACCATCGCGAAATACGGGTAATGTATCTATTGCCAGAGGTGTGACTAGGGATTTAGCTATGTGATCTGAAGCTAGAGCACCAGCCAGAGCTTATGCTATTCACGCTCTTGAGGAGGCATCGTCTCCAGATGTTATTACTAGTACATTCTTTCTTTACAACACTATTTTCCGGCTAGCTTGATGATTTTACCATTTGATGAGTTTGATGTGATTCTGGGTATGGATTGGTTGACTCTACACGATGCTGTTGTGAATTGTGGATGAAAGATTATAGAATTAAAATGTCAAAATAATGAAATTGTTCAGATTGAATCTAATGAATTGGGTGGATTGCCTATAGTGATTTCGTCAATTTCGGCTCAGAGATATGTGAGAAAAGGTTGTGACGCATACTTATCATATGTTTTTGATACCAAAGTGTCTTAAAAAAAGATTGAATCAGTGCCTGTAGTTTGTGAATATCCAGATGTATTTCCAGAAGAATTTCCTGGGTTGCCATTGGTCAGAGAAGTTAAGTTTGCTATTGAATTAGTACCGGGAACTTCATTGATATCTATAGCTCTGTACAGAATGGCTCCGACAGAGTTGAAAGAGTTGAAAGCTCAGTTGCAAGAATTAATAGATAGAGGTTTTGCACAACTGATTTTTTTTCCTTGGGGTGCGCCAGTTTTGTTAGTTTAAAAGAAAGATGCGTCAATGAGAATGTGTATTGACTATCGTTAACGCAACAACGTTACGATACAGAACAAATATCCATTACCAAGAATAGGTGATTTGTTTGATCAGTTGAAAGGTGCAACAATGTTTTCAAAGATTGATTTGAGATCTGGCTATTATTAGTTGTGAGTTAAAGACTCAGATGTGTCGAAAACTGCATTCAGAACGAGGTACGAACATTATGAATTTCTTGTTATGCCTTTTGGTTTAACTAATGCTCCTGCCATTTTTATGGATTTGATGAATTGGATCTTTTGATCGTATTTGGACAGATTCATTGTTGTGTTTATTGACGACATTCTGATCTATTCACAAGATGAGTCTGAGCATGGCAAGCACTTGAGGATTGTGTTGCAAATCTTGAGAGATAAGCAACTATATGCTAAATTTAGTAAGTGTGAGTTCTGGCTCTGAGAAGTTGGAGTTTTAGGGCATATTGTCTCTTCGGATGGCATTCGAGTTGATCTGAGCAAGATTTTTGCAGTTATTGACTGGAAACCACCTTGAAATGTATCCGAAGTCAGAATTTTTTTGGGGTTAGCCGGTTACTATCGACGTTTTGTAAAAGGGTTTTCGATGATTTGTAACACCCCAAACCCGGCCTAGACGTTATGGCCGAATCTGGTGATGTCACATTGAGGTGTAAAGTTTTATACAGTTGAAAACCTTTAATAAATTTGACCTCATTGTGTGTTTCTAATGGCAATTTTGAGATATGTTGTTCATTTCAAAACTTGTGTCACTAACAAAAGTATTTACTTAAAAAACGTTATTAATTCCAGAATATCATTTTATAGCGGAAGCTTTTTTAAAATAGTTGCGTATTTGCGTTTACTTTGTAAAAATATTGTTTCTTTTTTTCTTTTTAAAACTTAAGTTTACCTATCACTAGCAGTTATAAACCAAAACAAATAAAAATCTCAAATTTAAAAATAAAATCCAAAGAGGCCTTATTACAATAAAATTACCCAAAATAAAATTACTTATAATTTATAAATCAAATATGAAAGCATGTGCGATTGTGTGGCCACCTTTGAGTCCTTCGCAGCACCGATCTGCCTACGACTGGGGATTACCTGTACAGATAAACAGATGGGTGAGTTATGAAAACTCAGCATGTAATTCCATATCAAAAAACCAAACAGTGAGCATATACATTCTGGGCCTAAGCCCATTTCAGTAAAGGTTCAACCTTAGTTAGGGCCTTAGCCCATGCAGTATCAATATCAGTTTGGGCCTGAGCCCATCTCAGGGAGAGTAACAGTACAAATATGCAATCAAAAGATCCTACCCAGCCAACCTCTACCCTCCATCTCCATCCAACCCGGTACTCCATGTGGGGATATAATCAACCCACCCATCCCTACACTCCAAATAGTACCGGTTGTGGCACTAAACAATATTTGTAGCAGAGTCGCCAGCACAGTACGTTTCCTCCAATATAAAACCCAATCCCCATGTAACACTTCATGCATCAAGTCATGTCATGTCATAATATCATACATGTACTCAATACGTCTAAAATGGCATGCTTAACATAATCATACATCACATAGGGCATAACAGTCATTTTAGTGTATAGGGGCATAACAATCATTTTATCAATTAGGGGGTCTAGGTATACTTACCGACCCAACAGTACGTCCACAGTCATCTCGGGTGGCCCGTGCAACCTTAACGATCAATCAGTGAAAATGGGCCCACAACCCATATTACAGGCCCATACGCCCGTGTGGCCCACACAGCCTATAATGGCCTTGGTTGTGCCTAATACACAACCTGGCCTAATAATTTCCACATGTCTGTGTGATTTGCCTATGTGGGGCCCATTGCCCGTAGGACCCACATCGCCAATTTCGACCCAATATGGCCCAATACGACCTCAGCCCATGAAATTCTCATGGTCGGCCTCGTCAACCATCTACCCATGTTTAGTCACATGGGCTGCCACACGTATAGCTACACACCCATGTTGTGTCGACTATTCGCACTTTTTAGCTTTTTGCTGATTTACGATCAAAGGCAATGTTTACACACCTGTATCAACTACGGCTCGTAAGCACTTCAGAAGAATCCTGAACCTAAAGATTGATCAACACACAAACCATTAATCACCATAGTGGTCGAACTAAAACCAACCAACAACTTACTCAATTTACGAGTGAACGAAACATACCCCTAACGCCTCACTTTGTTACTTACGAAGAGGTAAGGGAAGGGTCTAAATCCACATGATTTGCTGCTGAAAACAAAGTGTAGTCACTAAAGGAAACAAAAGAAATAAAAAGAAATGGTTTATCACCAAACAACTACTACCCCAAATCATTATAACCTACCCTTCACTTACCGACATATAACCAACGGAGGAGGAACGCACTCCTTGTCTTGAACAATAAAAAAGAATGTACAAAGATGAGAAAGATTCAATGGACAAAATGGCAGCACCAGAAAAAAAGGGAGAAAAGAACAGTAAAGATAAAGAAAAGCGTCAGAAAGGGAGAGCATAAAGCTGAAATTCGGCTAAGAGAGCAAAGAGGGAAACTATACCAAAACACCAATTTTAGGAGAGTGAGAGGAGAGAAATGACAGCACGTGGGGGAATAGAATGTAGAAATTAGAAAAGAAAGACCAAAAGTAGAATAAGAAAACTGAGAGAAAATTTGCCAGACCTGAATGTGTTGAGAGGGAAAGAGGGAGAGTGTTCGGCCAAATAAGGAAGAAAAACAACAACCAAGGAAAGAAATGATTTCCAAAGTCAAAATAGGCAAAACAGAAGGATACCTGAAAAGAACCCTAAGCAATAATCAGCCTCCCAAAAATGTTAACAGAAACTGAATTGGAGAGTAAATTCCAACCATAACCGAATTCTTGAGTGACCAGAATACCAATTCGGCACCAACTCTCTTGCAACTTCAAATTCCCATATTTCCTCCTAAAATCCCTCCAACAGTATCCCCTCAACTACCAAATTCAAACCCCACTCAACTCTACAGTATTTTGGTCAACCTCTACTACCCACGGCAAAGCAGCAAAATAAAACACCCCATTGTGCAAAGCAGGACTCGAACTTTCGACCTTAGGTTACAACAACACGCCACTTATCCCCTAGACCAGTGGGACTTTTTTGTCATGCTATACCCACATTTATTTAAAAACCTACTAACTAGAGACAAGGGTTTGTCCATTAAAACAAAACTTTTGCACAAGCCAAGGCTTGAACGCAAGACTTCTTAGGCATTTCCCAGAACACATAATCACTGAAGCAAACAGACACTTGTGTCACTTGCTTGCACAACTAAACATTTATGTGCAGCATCCTAACTGTTCCCATGCTCAAGATCTAATACTTCTAGGCCCAAAATTCAGGACGTTACATGATTGCTAGATCGATGACCAGACTGCTATAGAAAGATGTGAAGTTTGAGTGGTCCGAGAAATGTCAACAGAGTTTCGATCAATTAAAAGCATTGTTAACTGAGGCACCAGTTTTGGTTCAACCTAAGTCGGGTAAAGAATTCATGGTTTATAGCGACGTGTCATTGAATGGTTTGGGTTGTGTTTTGATGCAAGAAGGAAATGCTATAGCTTATGCCTTGAGACAGTTGAAGCCGCATGAAAAAAACTATTCGACACACGATTTAGAGTTGGCCGCTATTGTATTTGCATTGAAAATTTGGCGAAAATTTCACATCTTTAATGATCAAAAAAGCTTGAAGTACTTAATGACTCAGAAATATTTGAATTTACGATAACGGAGATGGCTCGAGCTACTTAAAGACCATGAGTTAGTAATCGATTATCATCTGGGAAAGCGAATGTAGTTGTAGACGCTTTGAGTAAAAAATCGTTGTTTGCTTTGAGAACAATGAATACACAGTTGACATTATCTGATGATGGTTTGATTTTAGCTAAGTTAAAGGCTAAATCAGTTTTTCTTCAAAAAATTTGGGAAACTCAAAAGTGTGATACCGAGTTACAAGCTAAAAGAGTGCAATGCTAGTCGAATAATGATTCAATGTATCAGATAAGATCTGATGATTGTTTGATGTTTCGAGATCAAATTTGCATACCGAAAAATCTAGAGTTGATTCAAAAAATTTTGTACGAGGCACATAGTAATAGTTTATCTGTTCACCGTGAGAGTACCAAAATGTACAATGATTTGAAGAAGTGGTATTGGTGGTTGGGTATGAAACGAGATATTTCTAAGTTTGTATGAAAGTGTTTGATTTTTCAGTAAGTGAAAGCTAAACACCAAGTAACTTCAGGATTATTACAGCCTATGATGATACCAGAGTGGAAATGGGACAGAATTATGATAGATTTCGTATCGGGATTGCCTTTGTCTTTGAAAAAAAGATGCTATTTGGGTTGTCATTGATTGATTAACAAAATCAGCACATTTCATCCCAGTACGTACTAACTATTCACTTGAATGACTAGCTGAGTTGTACATTACTGAGATTGTTGGATTGCACGGGGTACCAGTTTCGATTATTTCGGATAGAGATCTGAGGTTTACATCGCTATTTTAGAAGAAATTGCAAGAAGCTCTAGGTACGAAATTGAATTTTAGTACAGCTTTTCATCTGCAAACCGACAGTCAATCTAAGAGAGTAATTCAGGTCCTCGAAGATATGCTTCGATGTTGTGTTTTAGAGTTCGAAGGGAATTGGAAGAAATATTTGCCACTGGTTGAATTTGCATATAATAACAGCTTTCAATTGAGTATAAATATGGCGTCGTATGAAGCCTCATATGGTCACAAATGTTGAACTCCACTGTATTGGACCAAACTTAGCGAGAAACAGATTCACGGGGTTGAAAGTGAAAGAAATTCGCGATTGGTTGAAAGTAGCTTCAGATCATCAGAAATCGTATGCAGATTTGAAACAAAAAGAAATTGAATTTAAGATTGGTGACAGAGTGTTCTTGAAAGTATCTTCGTGGAAAAAAATACTTCATTTCTATCATAAAGGCAAATTGAGCCCGCGATTTATCGGGCCGGATGAGATTATTGAATGAATAGGGCCAGTGGCATATCGGCTAGCGTTACCAATTGAGCTATAGAAAATCCATAACGTGTTTCATGTATCGATGTTATGCCAATATAGATCTGATCCATCATATGTGATTTCTCTGTCAGAGATTGAAATTCAACCCGATATGACATACAACGAAGAACCAATTAGAATTTTGGCTCGAGAGATTAAAGAGTTGAGAAATAAACACATAACTTTAGTGAAAGTTTTGTGGAAACGACACGGTGTTGAAGAGTCTACGTGGGAGCCCAAGGAAGGTATGAGAAAATAGTACCCTAACTTATTTACGAGTAAGATTTTTAGGGACAAAAATCCCTAAGGGGGAGAGTTTGTAATAGCATGTTTTTAGTCAAATCAGAATAGTAGTTTTGGGACCACAAATTTGAAGTAAAAATATTTATTTTATTAATATTTTAATGTTTACAGCATAATTGAATGATTGTTTGAAAGTTTTGTTAAGAAATTTTATCGTTTGATTGGTCAATTTGATAAAAAGGACTAAATCGCGTAAAGTGTAAAAGTGATGTTCTAATAGCTAAAATTATTAAAAAGCTATGGAACATTAAAGTAAAGGTCCTTATGTTGTAATTAGACCATTAATAGCATGAGTGGATATATATGGACATATATTAAGGTTATTTAAATGGTTTTATAATAAGGTTAATATAGTAATTTATAAAATAAAGGTTAATTAATAATAAAAAAAACATAAAGATGAGTTCCATTCATCTTCCTTAACCATACATAGCAAAGAAGTAAGCCATTTTTGGGCTTAAAATATTCGACTACTTCAAGGTTCAATTGTAAGTCCGTTTTTGTCCCGTTTTTAATAATTTCTATATATTTGTGATCGTTGCATCTAGTACTAGCTAGTCCAAGGACTATTTTGTAAAATTGTTAAAGATTTTGAATGATACCATTGATGAATACATCTGTATTTTGAAGTTTCTTGATAGATTATGAATGCTTGTTGATAGATATACAAGTTTTGTTAAGTGATTTTTAGTGAAATTTCAAAATAGGGATTAATTTGAGAAATTTCAAAATTTATGGATAAAATGTAAAATAAATGAAAAATATGGGCTGCTAGGGACATAATAGTAATTCGGCTAAGCATAGGTATTTTAAAATTTGCATGAATTTGTGACTTTGTGTAATAAAGACTAAATTGTAAACATGTGAAAGTTTAGGAGCAAATGTGTAAAATAGCCCTAATGTGTGTTTTGGATTAAATTGAATAGAGAAATGATTGAATAATTTAATTTTGAGTATATTTAGATAAAGAAAAGCAGAATTCGGATCTGGATCTAGGTGAAACGAAAGTTATTGACTAAACGACTTATTTCATCGTTTCCACATTCGAGGTAAGTTTGTATGTGTTGAATTTCAATATAAATGTATTTAATATTCTTTGATATTGCATTAATAGTGAATACAAGACTGTGGGTATGAATGATAGTGATTCAACGACTATTCAACATTCGAAATCCCAGTTGAACCTTAGGAATAGTTTAGGATGCTAGTGACATGTCATTAGGGTATACATTGAGTTGGATTCGGGCCATGATATAGCACTTCGGGTGTGAGTTATAGCGATTTGGCTTTGGGCCATACATATCGGCTGATTTGGCTTCGGGCCATGATATCAGTACTTCAGAGATAAGTTACCTTGATTTGGCTTCGTGCCATGGTATAGGTACTTATCATGTGAAAACCTTGAGTATCTGACTTCTATTCCGAATGGTTCAACGGGTATACGAAAGAGGTGGATGATTATGAGATTGATGTTAAATGATACATGTATGTACATGAGTTATAAGTTTCAAATCAAAGAAACTTGTGAATGTAGTGTATAATCTCACAATTGAGAATTGGAAAGGTTTGTTAGCTAATGTAAGCTACATATTGTTGTATTCAGATTATTGAGTTATATTTATGTGATTATATTGAGTTTATTTCATACGAGCTTACGAAGCTTTATAGCTTACATTGTTTATTTTTCTATGTTTTATAGTTAGTAAAAAGCTAGCTCGGATTTGGGGATTGTCAGAGATCGCTTCACACTATCCACCTATTTATCAGTACCTATGAACTTTGGTATATTAAGTATATGGCATGTATAAGAACTTAGTCTTTTTGGTATATGTGTTGTAATGAATTTGGCTATTTGTGTTGGCTTATAAAAGTTGTGTTTATAATGTTGTAAATGGCTATGTAAGTTGATTTAATTGGCTTGGTTGGTGATGTATGTATATAGTTGTGCTAATGCCTCTTAGTGATGTGGTTCATGTTTGATTTGGGAATGGTTTGTTGAATGCAACTTTCATGGTAGCTAATGGTTGAAAAATTGAGAATGTTTGTTCTTGTGATTATAGGCAAAGAAATGCTTAGTTGATATGATATATATAAATGAATGTTTTGGAAATGTGAATTGGCATGATTTGAGTAGGCAAAGTATGGTGTTAAAAGTATGTTAGTTGTTGATATTGAAATGGTACATTTTAGACTTGGTTGTGGTTGATTTAGGATATCTAGATATTCTATGAATGTGTACCAATTGGGTTGTGAAGGTGTGTGTAATTTGGGGTGGCAAATTGGCTTGGTAAATAACCTATTTTTGTCCACACGGGCAGAGACACAGACAGGTGTCTCAGCTATTTGTGATACACGGTCACGTTACACGACTGTGTGTCCCTTGGTGTTGAATGTAAAATCAAGTCAGTATGTTTTACACGGCCTCACACACGGGCGTGTGACTTGGCCGTGTGGCATAAGTCAGTATACCTTACAGGTTTGGCACGAACTAACACATGGTCTTGCACACGGGCGTGTATAGCCATTTTTTGGGCACACGGGCTAGCCACACGGGTGTGTGTGTTGGCTGTGTGACCCAAGTCAGTGAGTTACATGGGGTCAGATACGGGCTAGGATACGGCCATGTACTCTCATTTCGAATGTCCACACGGCATGTGACACGGGCGTGTTTGGTGGCCGTGTGAGACACATGGCCTGGCCACACGGTCGTGTGTCCCCTATTTTGAGAAAATTTTTCAAAGTTTCATGAAAGTTTCTTAAGTTATCATTTGAGTCCCAAACCACTTCCAATGTATGTTTAGGGCCTAGTAGGCTCGTATTAGGGACAAATTGATTTAGATAGAAAGATGATTGTATGTATTGATTAAATGTATGGGAAAAGTATGTTTAAATGTGTTGTAAGTCTGGTAATGCTCTGTAACCCTATTTCAATGTTGAATACGGGTGAAGGGTGTTACAATCCTCATCCCCAAATACATGGAAACCCTAGGAGAGAGTGAAAAAACTTTCATGGCCAGATTGGGTAAGTTTCCTTGGCCCGTTCTTAGTAATTTTGATATTTTAGAAACTGGGATAGCTTAATCTTAATCTATCTATTTGGACGATCAATTTGAGAAGCTACCAATATCTGGAAAATTGGTCATGGATGTATATGCTAAAACTTAGAAATTTATGGTAGAAAATGAAAGATTGTTGATATATAAACAACTTTTACAAAGTGATTTTTGATGAAAACATGATTTAGGGACTAAAATGTAAAGTTGTAAAATTTGATGAAAAATTCTAAATTTTTATGAATAAATGTGTTGTAAATTTTGTAATGGTATTTTGGTTAGGCTTGGAATAGGGAGTAAATTGCACAAGTTTCATTTTACGATCCTAGGGACGAAATCAGAATTTAAGGAAAAGTGAGGGGGAAATGGTAATTTTGCCTAGGACATAAATTGATTTCACCTAAATATGAAATATGATAAATTGTTGTTAAATTTACTCCTATAGATCAGGATAGACCAAATTCGGAGCTAGAATGAGGAAAGGAGGAAAATGTCGGATTAGTAGATTTATGTACACGAACATTTGTCGAAGTAAGTTCGTGTAACTAAATTGGATATTTTTTTTATGCTTGAATTTAATGTTGTGTTTGTGAATTGTATAAATGCCATAAATATGTGAATGATCACATACTTGTTATAGCCCGATAAATGAAAGTGCCCGATTAATAATAATGCTCGATAAATGGTAAATGATAAAAATGTTACTTATATGCTTGAAATGAATGTGGAATGTATCTATTTGAATTATATGTATGATTTACATGTAGCAAATAATCACATGCTTTTTAATGCTTGAGAAATGTTAAATCTCGTTTGAATAAAGGAAGAATCGATGGATAAATGTAATTTTCCAATGAATGAGGTCCTGCATTTTTTATTGACGGGGTTTCGCTCGAACGAGTAATCCTATTGACTTCATTTATGGAAGGATTTAGCCCGGATGGGTAATTCTGATATAAGTCCTTTGGAGCATATGTTATGGATTGGATTTAGCCCGGACGGATAATCCAATCAAACTCATTAGAACATATCTCATAAAAAGGATTTAGCCTGGACTAGTAATCCTGTTATATACATGTGTGGTTCGAGAGTGTACTCTCTAATATAGTACCTTATGGGTACCATTGGACATGAATTGACAGATCCTGATTCGTACACCTCGAGTGTACTACTTGCATATCCATTGATATTCCGAATAAATTCAACGGGTGACAATTCCAGACATGAGAAGTTATGAATGATAAAATGTGCTATTACATGTATTCGTCTGAAATAAAAGTAAATAATGATACATGACAAATGATATATGAAAACACGAAATGATGATATTTGTACATGGATTTTATTTGATAAATATATGTTCATTCTTGATTATAGACTTGTACACCTTGAATGTGCTAATCATGACCTTGATATTCCAAGTAATATGAGTAAAGTTCTGATATGAAATGATCTAAACTCAAAATGAACTATTATAAAATTTTACTTGAAATAATGAGATGAATTATGCATGTTCAATGAATACATGTTGTGGAAAGCATATCTGCTTGGAAACTTGACTGTTGTTGAGCTCATATATGATTTGATGTTATTATGGAATATATGACTAATAAGGGCAACGAGAATGTGTGTAGGGCTTGAGGTCAAATTGATTGATTACGCCTTACATAGTTACCTCAAAATAGAATGAATGGTAAGCTAAGTACCAGGTTATACGAATTTACTAAGCATTTTACGCTTACTTAGTTTTATTTCCCTAGTTTAGAGTAAATCGAAAGCTCGGCGAAGATCACTCACACTATCCATTGGCCCATGTTGGTATTTTATGGTAAATAAATTATGGTTGTAATGGCATGTATAAGTTAAATTGGCCATATTGGCATGCAAATGTAAATGATGCTTGTAATCTAGCCATTAGAATGACTAGTAATGGTTTGTTTTGATATATTTGTAATGTCATACTGTGATAGCTACATATGTGTTAAGTAGTTGATCAAAATTTGTCTAACATATGGACTAAATGATACGTGATATTTGTGACAGGTTTTAAAAATTTATAAATGAATCGTTCTTGAGACTAACTTATTATCACGATTAAGGCAAGTGTACCTATCGAAGAGTAGTATAGTTTAGCAAGACTGGATTGTCGAAGCCAAAGGAACCATGAGTACTAGTATTTACTTCCTTTTTATTATCTAGCCTAAAAATCAAGAGGTTTGGTTATCTAAACTAATAACTAAACTAATAATGCACAGAAAGAAAATTTGGGAAAATACTTTTTGTAAAATTCGATTGATTAGGACAATACCTAAGGAAAAATCCACCTAGACTTTACTTGTTATTTGACTCTAAATCAAACGATTTATTCATTTGACTTGATCTGTAGAAATCCCTAAGTTATATTATTATCTCTCTCAAGACTAATAACATCTAACCGTAGGTTGAATAATTAAAATCTCTTTCTAATTAACACCTTAGAATTGCATTAACTCAATCTATGGATTCCTTTATTAGGTTTCACCCTAATCCGGCAAAATCTTGTTACCCTATCTCTAGGCGCGCAATCAACTCCACTTAATTACGACAAATTTACTCTTAGACAAGGTCTATTCCTCCTCTGAATAAGAGCGTTAACTTGAATCAATATCCTGAAATATTAAAACAAGAATTAAGAACACATAATTAAGAACAAATCAAATATTTATCATACAATTCAGATAATAAAAACAAGATCTGTCTTAGGTTTCAATCCCCTTAGGTATTTAGGGGTTTTAATTCATACTTATGAAGGAAAACATCTCAAAAGCATAAAGGTAACAAAACATAAGAAAACCTAAAACTCCTGAAGGAACTTGAAGGGAGATCTTCAGTCTTGATGATGAATTAGGCTTCTGAGATGGATCAATCGACTTTCCTTGAGTAATTCCTTGCTTCCTACTCTACGTCCCCCTCTTAAATGCCTTCTCAGGTGTTTAAATAGGCTTTAGAATGACTAAGAGCCCTCAAAATTGGCCTTTTCCGAATAGGGTTATACTTGGACTTGGCAGGGATATGCCCGTGTGACACGCCCGTGTGCGATTACTCCAGCCCATGGTCAAGGCTGTTGAACAGGCATGGGCATGTAGTATACCCGTGTAAGTCGTGTTTCAATCCTGCCAAATGGACACGACCGTGTGACACTCCCGTGTGAGAAAGTCCAGGCCGTGTTAATTTCCCACCTGGGTCCATTTTGTTCGTTTTCGACTCGTTTCTCGCTTTTTTTACTTTCCTATGCTCACCTAAGTATAAAACATGAAATTAAAGGATTAGGAGTATCGAATTCACCAATTCTAAGGAGAAACCATCCATAAATGTGCTAAGCATGGGATAAAAATATGTATAAATTACGGTTTATCAAATGCCCCCACACTTAAGCATTTGCTTGTCCTCAAGCAAAATCCTCAACTCATAATCAAAATAAATTCATCTCAATTTATAATCCCTATCAATAATATCTCAAAATAATCCATAAGTATTCATACATTGAGAATTCAACTAAAAGTACATCAAAGTTTCAAACATTCCAAGTTGAGCATTTTATCACGAAAACATAGGTGTCTCTCCTTATCTAAGTGATTACCTTTGATCAAAATATCGCAGAGTTTAACATCCTCACTAAAGATTCACTCAAATCACTCAAGGTGTTTAAGGACATCAATAAAAGCACTCATTAGTCAATATGAAAAGTTATTGCCATAGGCTTGCTTGAAAATCAAATCTGTATCACTATATATTGAGCTGATACATCAATCAAAAAGGTCTTTTTAGAGGGTTGTAACATGGCTTTGGTTAGGGGGTGTGGTCACAAGCTGAAAAAAAGGTTAGAATCGAGATTGAATTGAAAAATTACCTAGCTAGAAAAGCAACTAGTCATCAATTGAATACAAGTGAGCTTTTTCTCAAAATATGGAATTAAAATTCAAGCTCAAAATGACGAATTACTACTAATATATAATGAATTATTATTATTATTATTGAGAACACATCAAATAAATAGAAGAACAAAACATAGCTAAGCAATTAGGTCAAATCAAATCTCGACAAAAATATGGATCAAATTAGGGGATTTCAACAATAATGGGTTATGGGTTAATATTGAGGATAAATCAATTAATGGCTTGTTAGGCTCAAAGGGTTTCACTAAAGGTTAATTATGAAGGTAGGCTTTTATGGAGTGAGTGAGTTAAACCTAAGTGCCTTTATCATCTTGACATATCAAATCAAATGGTGTGGTCTTGACGTGCATAACCAAGCAACTTCTAGAATAACAAATCAATACTGACGCACTCATAATAAAAGTGAGCATGAAAGAAATAAAATATGCTCTAAGGGTTCAAGACCTCACAAAAATTATGGCTTTGATGTTCAAACTTGTGAATTTCAACTCAAGATAATACCTAAACTTAGGGAAACAACCTAAAAGTTTTTAATTCTTCAAAAATCAACTTATCATGCTTGATTCCCTAATGTCTTAAAGTTTAAACAATCAATGCATAAATGCCTATGTTTTAATTCAAGACATATCAATAAAAATCATAAATTAATCAAAATTCATTCTAATAGTGATATGAGTGATTCACGTGAGAATAAGACAAAATTCAGGGATTTCTAATGATGATATAAAAGACCCCCCACACTTAAGATGTACATTGCCATCAATGTACAAAGATAGATATATTTACAAAGATAGATTCATAATCATAAGATAGGGAGAGAAGTGAAACTTCCTGAATGATGAATGAACTCCTTGAATTGGAGTTATGAAGAATAATCTGCCAAAGTAATGATGAGGGTGGAGGAGGATACTCCGGTGGTGGTAGAGGTTGGGTTCCATAAATGTTGTGCCAAAAGAATATTATATCTCGTGGTAGCTATGGTTGTGGTCGAGCAAGGCATGGCAGTCGTGGAGAACCTTTCCTAGTAGAGTTTCAAGTTCCTAAGTAATAGTGAGCTTTGGAGCTCTTTATAACTGTGTAGAATCAGGAACTTTTTAGGAAATATGTAAAGAAGAATAATTACTCGTAATGAAATAGCCGAAATTAAAAATTATAAAATAATAATTATAAAACCTAAAAATAAGCTTAAAGAAAAATAAACAGTAGTCTTAAAATAGAATAAAAGTAAAAAGATAAAAGAATAAATAAATGTTTTTAAACATCTTCATCGCTAGATGGTTTGTGAGGTGGGGGTGGCGATGAGATGTGGAAGTGCTGACAAATCTGCTGTAGAGTAGCATCAATGTTATCGAAGCGCTGAAAACATTACTGCTCGAATTGAGTAAGGCACTCAAAGATGTCAGCGTATGAAGCCGCCGCATGAACTGGATAAGAGGGGGGTGGTGGCTGAGACGGTGGGTCCTCATGACATGGAGGGACATCATCAGTAATGTCCTCTGGATCCTCCTCTTCAATGGACTAGACGAGGCGATACTGAGGAGGGTAGGTGCCACGTCATTTCTCGATCATCCTCATACTTAGCATGCTTAAGATGCCCTGTGGGGACATCTAGCCGATGAGAGTGAGGGAGGACGATTGGGCTGCTGTGTTGAGGAGCCCGAAGTGCTGAGCCAGTCGAGTCACATAGGTCCCGATAGAGATGACCCCTCTCCTATGTCGCTCCGTCTGATGGCGGATGGTGAGGGCGATGAAGTAGGCAAGGTTGAGGACGTGCCCGTTCGCCATGCTCCATAAGAATTAGGCATCGTGGGTGGTGACAATGCCGGTGCTCTCTCGTCTCCCTGTCAAAGTGTGAGCCAAGATGGCAAGTAGATACCTCAATGATGGAGGGAGAGTTGATGCCTTGAAGTGGCTAGGATCGTAGGTGGCTGAGGCAGGGAGGAGGTCCCTCCAGTATTTTGAAGGAGAGTAGTAGATGTGGCAGTGGAGGGTGTCGAGTTCATTGTCGTCCATGAACCCCTCTGTGTATAGCCCTAGTACAACCCTGAACTCGGGTATGCTCAACTGGCATACTAGACCACCAAGCCGAAACTGGACCGTTTCAGGATCGTCAAAGTTGGTCATGACGGTCTAAAGATAGAACGTCGAATAGAGTTCCAATGTGAACTCGAGATACGTTGGTTCGATGATCTCAAAGAAGAGCCCCCATGGGTCAGTCGTCAGGAGGGATCAGACCACGTCAGCCAAATGAATCTATTTTAGTGCAGCCGAGTCAATGCAACGGCCCACACTTAGGGGTCGAGCCCGTAATATCTGATATAATTCCTCCTGGGGTCCCAAGGGAACCTGGAGGAACGGGTGCCTAATCTCTGTGGTAAGACCCAAGGATGACGCTGCTCTCTTTCTCTTCTTTGAAGCGGGGACAATAGTTTTCTTTCCTCGTGAGGATGACATAGTATATCTGCAGTGAACAAAAATCGAATTTTAACTAATATGCCTCAAGAATAGTATGGAAGATCAAGACTAAATATGAATATTTCATGAGATTTTTGTTCTAAATGATCCAAACTAAAACAACTAAATATATCAAGTTATAGGATTATGGGAATAATGCAACGAGAATATGAATGAATGAATGTAGCTAAGTATAAATTTCATGGAAACAAAGAAAAATGAAAGAGTATAGCATAATGTAGTAACTAAAATGACAAAATTTTTATATAACAAGCATGAGTATTTTAATATTCTAACTATGAATATTCATTCAAAATAGTTCAATAGAGTAGAGAAATCATGAAATAAGCAACATATTTAAAGAAAAAATAGAGAGAAAAGAGTAAACAAACGCAAACGGAAGGAGCTTGGGGCGTCAAAATCGGTGTTGTAGGTGGCGTACAGGCGTGGGGGGTACGGCGTGTGAAGCTGCAATGGCTAGGGTTAGAGATTTTTGGGGAGGGAGATGATGAATAGTGAGGGGTTTATATAGATTTTGGGGCACACAGCCATGGGACACGCCCATGTGGCCTAAATTTTGCCCGTGTGTTTTGCGAATTTTGAATTTGGGCGCATCTGGCATTCGGCCCATGCCCGTGTTCTTTGGGCGTGTGGGTGCACTCGGTCGTGTCTTACTTTGTTCGCTTCTCCCACGCCCATGTACATAGGTCCACGCCCGTGTGAATTTGACAGGTTCGCCCATGGATGATGAGCACGGGCATGTCACACGCCTATACTAATTTGACAAGTTCGCCCACGACCATGTCACACGGTCGTGGCGACTTATCGCTTCCTGTGTTGGGGAAAAAATTTTTCCCTATTTTCACACGGCCTAATGCACGCCCGTGTGCCTGGCCGTGTGGTCTTTAGAAAGCCTACGTTCCATGATTCGGTTAGTATGTTAGATGTTAAAAGCTAAAACTTAAATAGATCATTACTGCTAGTGCTCGGGTTGCCTCTCGAGAAGCGCTTATTTATAGTCTTAAGCTGGACTTACCTCTCTTCTGCATGGTCAAGGTGGTGCGAGGAGCTTACACTCCTCATCCCTGCTATCAACTTTATCAACATAAGGTTTAAGATGAGTATTGTTTACCTTAAATATGCCGAATTTGGGATGAATTACCTTGACTGTACCATATGGGAAAATACTGAGTACTGTAAAAGGAATTTTTTTATTAGGTTCAGAAGTGGCAATGCGAGGATTTGCTGCATCTAGTAGTACTTTGTCTCCAACCTTAAGTTGATTTGGTAAGGTATTGAGCTTGTCCTGGCTCGGTTTCGGTTTATCAGGTGTTCTTAGTTTCTATGTCCTCCATTCATCTAGCTCTTCGATTTGTAGCCTTCGTTCTTCATATATTGGTCCTTTGTTGTTGTTTGAACACAGCCTATATGCGTTCTTAGAAACTGTTTCCTGTATAGAGGGTTTCACCACATGATTAGTACTAGTAGAATGATTTATATAACCACCTTCATTTTTGATGTGTTACTCGAATTACGAGCTTGAAGGGTGATTGTTTCGTCTCCCACACGAAGTGTGAGTTCACTTGTACCAACATCAATAATGGTTCTAGCAGTTGCTAAAAAGGGTGCGTTACTATCCTCTTCCATGTCTAGAACAACAAAGTGTACTGGGTATATAAATTTGTCGATCTTAACAATAACATCTTCAATGATATCCTTAGGAAATCTAATGGTTTTATCAGCCAATTGAATGCTCATCCTAGTTTGTTTGGGTTTCCCAAGACCTAGCTGTTTAAACATTTTATAAGGCATAACATTAATGCTTGCCCCTAAGTCAACCAATGCGTTATGAACATCTAAACTACCAATTAAACAAGGAATCATAAAACTCCCTGGATCTTTCAATTTGTTGGGTAGCTTATTCTGTAATATGGCTGAGCAAACTGCATTCAACTCCACATCCAATGCCTCATCCAACTTTCGTTTGTTTGTTAGAAGCTCCCTTAAAAATTTGACTACATTTGGCATCTGTGAGAGAGCTTTGATAAACGGTAAGTTAACATGTAATTTTTTTAATAGTGTAAGGAATTTACCAAAATTTTCATCTGTACAGTCTTTCCTTGTTGCATTGGGGTATGGCACCCGTGGTTTGTACTCTTTACTTACCATTTTCTGGTCATGTGGTCCACCTCACCCTTACCTTTACTTACCATAGTTTCCTGCCTCTACTCTGGTTCTGGTGCAACTGACCCTTCCTCATCTTGAATGGTAATTGTATTGATTTACTCCCTTGGGTTAGATTCAGTGTTACTCAGTAGGCTACCTTGTGGTCGTTCGATATCAATTTAGCGAGCTGACCTATTTGAGTTTCAAGCCCTTGGATTAGAGGCTTGTTGATTTTTAAATGCTGTCTCGGTATTTTAAAAAATGAGTTTCTGACACTGAGATGAATTTTGTTAGCATCTCCTCAAGGTTCGGCTTTTTCTCTTGTTGGTAGGGTGGTTGTTAGAAGCCTGGAGGTGGTGGTCTCTGATTCCTTTGGCCTCCCCATGAGAAATTTGGGTGGTTCCTCTAACCTGCATTGTAAGTATTACTATAAGGATTATTTTGAGATTGAGGATTATTACCCATATAATTCAACTGCTCGTTCTCCATGTTGTGGCCATAGGGTGGGTATTCTGAATTGCTTGATCCACCTCCACTTGCTTCACACTGCATTACTGGGTGAACCTGTGAAGAACTAAGAAAACCATCAATTTTCTTATTCAAGAGTTCTGCCTAATTAGAGAACATGGTGACCGAATTGACGTTATAAATGCCAGCTATTTTCGTTGGCTTTGTCCTCATGACTTGCCACTAATAGTTATTCAGTGACATCTCCTCTATAAATTCATAGGTATCTTCAGGTGTCTTATTATTGATGGTTCCACCAGCAACTGTGTCAACCATTTGTCGAGTTGAAGGATTCAGGCCATTATGAAAGGTTTGAACCTGTAGCAAGAGTGGTAACCCATGGTGAGGGCATCTTCTCAAGAGGTCCTTGTATCTTTCCCATGCATCGTAGAGTGTTTCTAAATCCATCTGCACAAAAGAAGAGATATCATTATGTAATTTAGCTGTTTTAGCCGGTGAAAAATATTTTAATAAAAACTTTTCGGTCATTTGTACCCAAGTAGTGATTGACGCCCGTGGTAACTTATTCCACCACTGTTTAGCTTTGTTTTTCAATGAAAAAGGGAATAACTGAAGGAGAATGGCGTCATCAGAAATGCCATTAATTTTAAATGTATCACATAGTTCCAAAAAGTTTGCCAAGTGAGCGTTGGGATCTTCGTCCTGCAAACCATCAAACTGAACAAATTGCTGTATCATTTGAACTGTGTTAGGTTTCAATTCAAAAGTATTTGTAGCTCTAGTAGTTCTAACTATGCTCGATTCAGTTCCTGTTAAAGAAGGTTTAGCATAATCATACATAGTGCGCAGAGCAGGATTCTGATTAACAGCAATCGCAGGAGGTAGCAGATTTTCTTGGTTTTCAGCCATCTCCTCGGTTGTGGTTGAAGTATCGTCCTCTTGCTCTTCCTCTGTGTATCGTAAGCTTCGCCTTATTTCTCTTCATTTTTTGCGAACTGTGTGATCGATGTCACTATCAAACAGTAATGGTCCTGACGGGTTTGTTCTGATCATAAACTAGCAAAACCTGTCAGAAGAAAATAAATGAAGAATTAGAAAAGAAAATAAAAATTTAAATTGCAATAAAAGTAAAATGGCTAAAGTAATAGAAATCAAGTGTTCCTAATATCCTAGTTCCCCGGCAACGGCACCAAAAACTTGATACGTGATATTCGTGATAGGTTATAAAAATTTATAAATGAATCGTTCTTGAGACTAACTTTTTATCACGATTAAGGCAGGTGTACCTATCGAACAGTAGTATAGTTTAGCAAAACCAGATTTTTGAACCCAAAGGAACCACGAGTACTAGTATTTACTTCCTTTTTATTATCTAGCCTAAAAATCAAGAGGTTTGGTTATCTAAACTAATTACTAAACTAAGACTACACAGAAAAAAAATTTGGGAAAATACTTTTTGGAAAATTTGATTGATTAAGACAATACCTAAGGAAAAATCCACCTAGACTTCACTTGTTATTTGACTTTGAATCAGAAGATTTATTCATTTGTCTTGATCCGTAGAAATCCCTAAGTTATATTATTATCTCTCCCGAGACTAATAACGTCTAACCCTAGGTTGAATAATTGAAATCTCTTTCTAATTAACACCCTAGAATTGCATTAACTCGATCTATAGATTCCCTTATTAGGTTTCACCCTAATCCGGTAAAATCTTGTCACCCTATCTCTAGTGCGCAATCAACTCCACTTAATTACGACAAATTTACTCTTAGACAGGGTCTATTCCTCCTCTAAATAAGAGTGTTAACTTGAATCAATATCCTGGAATATTAAAACAAGAATTAAGAACACATAATTAAGAACAAATCAAATATTTATCATACAATTCAGATAATAAAAACAAGATCCGTCTTAGGTTTCAATCCCCTTACGTATTTAGGGTTTTTAATTCATACTTATGAAGGAAAACATCTCAAAAGCATAAAGATAACAAAACATAGGAAAGCCCAAAACTCCTGAAGGAACTTGAAGGGAGATCTTCAGTCTTAATGATGAATCCGGCTTCTAAGATGGATCAATCGGCTTTCCTTGAGTAATTCCTTGCTTCCTACTCTGCGTCCCCCTCTTAAGTGCCTACTCAAATGTTTAAATAGGCTTTAGAATTCTTAAGAGCCCCCAAAATTGGCCTTTTTCGAATAGGGTTATACTTGGACTTGGCAGGGACACGTTCGTCTGACACGCTCGTGTGCGATTACTCCAGCCCGTGGTCAAGACTGTTGAATAGGCACGGGCGTGTAGTATACCTGTGTAAGTCGTGCTTCAATCCTGCAAAATGGACACGGCCGTGTGACACGCCTGTGTGAGAAAGTCCAGGACGTGTTGATTTCCCACTTGGGTCCATTTTCTTCGTTTTAGGCCCGTTTCTCACTCTTTTTACTCTCCTATGCTCACCTAAGTATAAAACATGAAATTAAAGGATTAGGAGCATCGAATTCATCAATTCTAAGGAGAAACCATCAATAAATGTGTTAAGCATGGGGTAAAAATATGTATAAATTACGGTTTATCACTAAACTAAGGGAAGATTATGAACATTGCATATAATGGTATGCCATGTTGAATGATAGAATTTGTTTAATTTGAATGCTTGAAATGGTTGGTATTGGATATGTGTTTCAAGTGCAAGTCATGGATGTGATTTTGGGTGAGAAATGAAGCTAGTAATGGCTTTATTTTGTCCTTACGGGTGTGTATCTAGACAATGTGTGACACACGATTGAGTACATTGACGTGTAGTTAGGCCTCGTGTCCCCTATACCTTAGTTTCGAGAAAATAGAATGCTCAGAATTGAGCACATGGGCAGAGACACGGGCGTGTGTATCAACTATGTGGGCTACACGGCTTAGAATATGGGCGTGTCTCTTGGTCGTGTGAAACCTGCACCTAATTTCGAATTAAATTAATTAATCACACGGCCTGGCACACGGGCGTGTGGAATGGCCATGTGCACAAGTTAGACAGGTATACAAGGTCGAACATGGCCTCCCACACAAGCGTGTCCCAGTGTCACACGGGTGTGTCCCTTGGACCACATGGGCGTGTGAGCCCTGTAACTTGAATTTTTTTTTGAAATGTCATGAAAAATTCTTAGAGTTCCCGATTAAGTCTCGAATCAATTCTAATGCTCGTCTTGGGCCTCGAGAGTCCAATTAAGGGACGTTTGAAATGATCTCAGTTAATGAAAAGTGATTTACATAAATTATTTGTAAAATGTTCTGAAAGTTCTGGTAATGCTCTGAAACCCTATTTCAATGGCGGATATCGGTTAGGAGTGTTACAAAAAATGTCAAAATGACCAAATTGCATGAAATACATTGTTTTACTGTCTAATTTGAAAAATTGAATGAAACTATTAATTTAGATCAAGATCGGGTGGAAAATTGAGGAAAATAAAAGATTACCAAAATGCCCTTAAACTTTGGTATTTTTTCAATTTAGCCATGTAAGCTTGTATAAACTATATTCTATATAATTGTGATTAAATTGAATGTTAATATGTGATTAAATTCTGATTAAATTAATATATATATATGCTAGTGTGCAATTTACCGTATTATGAAACGATGTAAATCCAATGACATATGATGATTACCAAGCCTTGTTTGAACCTTAGGAATTCGTAGGATAAAAATGACATGTCATTGGGGTTTACATGATTCGGGTGCTGGTCTTGAACGTCCTACTGATGGCTGAGGTCTGGCATGTGTTGCGGATACTGGACAGCTCGTGTGAGCAGCATTGTGTAGCTACGTTCTGACCCACATCTCATGTGAGCAAGCTCATTTTTCATAGCTCATGTGAGCATACTTATTCACAGCTTGTGTCAGCATACATGTACAGGAATTGACGAATTACAATTATATGAGTTAACATGCTATGTGTGAGCTATTTCGGGTATCCAAAGGTATTCTAAATGATTCAACAAGCATTATTCAAATAAAAAAATGGTAAGAGAATGATACGTAATGACATGTACATATATAAACATCTTTGATATGATGATACATGAAAATTATGTAAGTTGAGATGAGTAATAAACTCAAGTGTTACATGTTGAGAATAAATGGTTATCTATGTTGAATTTATATGAAATATGTGAAAGTATGCTAACATGTGTTGTTGTTTGATGCTTAGGCATGTGCCAAGCTATTGGTTGGATTGTATTATGCTTACTTATAAGTTATGAATTGAAATGGCAAGTTTCCAAATGGAAATATCCTTGTGTTCATGAAACAGTGGTAAGGTTTAAATTATGTAATTTCCTATGAAATGGTTTATCATGTGGTTAATTCCAAAAGAGCTATGTTTAACTGCACTAGATTGTTGCTATGGTTGATGATATGCTTATGTCTTGTGTGTTATGCATATGAAATTGGTATGGAAAGGTAATGGTATAGTAAGTTCATACTTGAAGTGTAAAATGATGAAAAAGGAAATGATGAGTTGAATTGATGTTTTTAATTAAGCTAAAGAAAGTAAATACAATGGAAAGTAATGAAAAGCAAATGAAAGTAAGTAAATTTGGAAAGGGTTTAAAGTTTTATAAAATCCTACGATGCTAGAGATGATATATATATATGATGCTGTGGATTTATTCACTTTGTGAGTTGTTGAATATGGTTTCATGTATCTTGTGGTATTGGTATAGGATTATTCTTGATATGTATAAATTTCATAATTGAAATAAATTGAGATGACTAAAGTTTATACAAGCTTACTAAGCATTCATTGCTTACGTAGTTGTTTTTCCATCACCTTTCAGATTATTGGAAGCTTGATCGGGTTGGAAGCTAGTCGGAGATCCATCACACTATCCAACAATTATATTGGTAGATTTTGATGTCTTGGTTAAGGTTATAATGACATGTATATGTGAACTTATGATTGATGATTAGTTGAATGTTAGTTGATGTGTTTGGCATGTATATGACATTTTGGGTCATATAGCCTTGGTACATTTGGTGCCTTGTTGATATGTGTTAATTTGATAATGTGCTAAAGCATGCTAGAATGGCCAAAGTGATATATGATGAATTGACCTCAACATGGTCAAGATATGGTACGCTTTGTAAAGGTTTTGAATAGATGTGCGTGATTGAAATATGGTTTGTATACATGTTGATTGTTGGAACCATCTAGATATGGTTAGATCTGTGTCTTTTAGATATCCTTGATGGTTGGAGTTGAAATAGTCGTTTGAAGTTGTGTTTTGAATAACCAAATTGGTATGTTTGAATGTGATATTGGCATGTAGTCAATTATGGCATAACTTGGTATGGAATTAAACTATATATATATGGATAAGTTATGGTCAAATATGTATAATTTAGATATATGTATATTTGGGATGCATGAAAATTATAGTTCAAATGATAAGCTATGATAACAAGGTATCAGCTAAGCATGATATGTTTTAAAATGGTAGCATGGTGATCAACTATGCATTTGGTTATAGAGGTTTAATTGTTGTGATTGAAGTGCCTTTTTGGGCATATTGGTTGTATGCATATGTATCTTATTTGGATAGCTTGTTGTTGTATGGTTTCGTGTACTTTGGGATGCTTGATTACATGTGGTAAATTCATTTTAGCTGTGTGCATGAATGAGTGAGAAAAATGGCTTGGAAATGGCCTATTTTTTTGTCCACACAGTCACAGACACGGGTGTGTGTCTCAACCGTGTGTGATACACGCCTGTGTGTCCTTGTAGGTTTTTAAAGGTTACATTTCGATGGTACATGGCCTGGCACACAGGCGTGTGGCTTGTCCATGTGACCCAAGTCAGAGAGTTACACGGGCATGGACATGGGCTGGGACATGGCCGTGTGTCCCTGCTTCGAATGTCTACATAGCCATGTGCGTCACACAGCCTAGCCACACGGTCGTGTCTCTCAGCCATGTGCGTCACACAGCCTGGCCACACAGTCATGTGAGTCTTACAATTTTAAAATTTTCATCTTTTTTAGGAAAATTCTATATGTTCCCGATTTAGTCCCGATTTGTTTCTAATGTGTTTAGGGCTTCGAGGGCTCGTATAAGGGAAAATATGTATGTTATTGATTGATTTTGCTATGATTGATGTTGTGAATTACATGTTTTTTTTATTGTTTTGATATGTAAACACTGGTAATACTCTGTAACCCTATTCTGGTGACGAATACGGGTTAAGGGTGTTACAAAAATATTCTAAAATTTCTTAAGATTCTTGAATCAAGTTTTACAATTGAAGGATTTAGAATGAATCAAAGTAATTCTTATTTCTAAACTTATTTTTATGATGATTAGAAGCATATTTACATGATTTGTGTGATAATTACATGGTTTTTTTTATCAATGTCGTATTCTTCAAAAGCTTAAAGTGCTTTAATGGTGTATCTTGAATTTTGAGAGGAAATCCACAAATTAATGGGTGTTCCAACACAAAATGGATCTATTAGAAGGTTTTTGATCTTATTTATCAAGATTAAACATGTTTTGTAAGGTAATTTAAAGAAATTCAAATTTCATCATCTTTATTAATCAATTTTCCAGATTTTTGTGAAATTGATTTAAATGTGAAATTGATGCTCAGTATATGTTTATTTTGTCTAGTATTGATTTTTGAAAGTGATTAGGAGGGCTGGAATGATTGATTTTGTAAGGAATCGAGTTTTCGACTTGATGCAAATCTGGTATGGTAACTTTGAGTGAGAATTTCGTGTAGCCTAGTTGATGAAAATTTGTGTTTATTACATCTTTTGAAAGGTGGTAATATCTATTTTATCTTTTTTGAAGCTCTGAATCTTAAAGAGGATCAATCTAATCAAAATTGAAGCTTGGGTTTGCTTGGTTGATCATTTGGTTGTGGTTGAATTAGTTGTGTGGTGAGTGTTATTAAAGGGCGATTTGGTAAATTGACCTTCACTTATGTTTAACTGTATGATTAATTACTGATTGTAAATATTTAATTAAGTTTTGACTGGTTAATTTTGCAAGATTATTGATATATGTTTAAGTGATGATATTTTTGTTAAGTGTTGGTAAGTGAGCATCTAGTGATTTTATGTGCTTGATTTGATTGATTATAATGGTAAACTAAGTAAGCATGCTGGAGTTTTTGGTTCTGGTATGTTGATTGTAATATCCCAAAATAGGGCCTAAATAGAACAGTGGTTGCGAAACCACAAATCTGAGGTACAAAATTTATTTTATTATTATTTTGAGGTTCATGATATGATTGCATGATTGTGTGAAAATTTCGTGATGAAATTCTATGCATAAAGTGCTTAAGTTGAGATTCGGGACTAAATCGAATAATTTGCAAAACTTGCATTCTAGAAGTTTTTAGTATGAAATTGCTTTGGAGTATTAATGAGGAGGTCTTAAATAGCAATTTTACCAATTCCTAAGTCTATGGACAAAAATTGGACATTGATGGAATTTTTGGAAAGTTTAGTAGTAAGGGCATTTTGGTCATTTAGTTATTAAAATGAATTAAAAACAAAATTAAAAGCCAATTTTTGTCCATATTCTTCATTAGGACGAAATTTCAAGATTTCTCTATAGCTAGGGTTTGTTCAAGCTTTCAAACTCCATAGTAAGTGATTCCAAGCCCCGTTTTTAATGATCTTTACGTTTTTGGAGTCCCGATAACTTAATTAAGCTTATTCTAGCAATAATTCAACCTAGGGTTCATATTTGGAAAAATACCCATAGGTGAAATTTGTGTATTTTGGTGTTTTATGATAGAATATGAGGTTTTAAATTATGTTAGACAACTTGTGCTACTCGGTTTTAAGTGAAAACGAGTAAAAGGGCTTAATCGATAAAAATACCTAATAGTCATAAGTACATGTTAGAGTGTGAATTTGATGTTGTCATAGAAGGGAAAAATGATCAGCATGTCATAAAACATAAGAAAATAGGATGAAGTTTAAATTACGAGCCTTGGGGAAAAAGTGCAAATATGTGAAAGGTTAGGGGCAAAAATGTAATATTGCCAAAGTTTGGGTCAAGGATTGTTTTAATAAATGTTAGTATTAAATAAGCTAAATTTTTTTTATTATAGATCAAGAAGAACAAAATCCAGAGTTAGACCGGGGAAAGAAAAAGATAGTGGACTAAATCGATATAGTTGACTGTATTTTGTTTCGAGGTAAGTTTGCGGTAAATAAACGCAATATTCTATTATTTTATGTTAATTTTATGAATTTCCAGCATGTGTATATTTATTTTATGCAATTATTCAAAGAAGACTTAAACATGAATTGACGGAGAAGAAATTTCAGAAAGTCCCGGTTGAACTTTAGGAATGTGTAGGATACAAATGTCATGACATTAGGGTTCAAGGATACCATGTAATACCATGCTAAGGTATGGCAATTGGTAAGGTTTCTAAGGCAAGGAAATCATGTAAGACCATGTCAAGACATGGCATTGATAAGTTACTATAAGGCAAAGGTCCCATGTAAGACCATGCCAAGGCATGGCATTGGTGAGTTCATAAGGCAAGGATACCATGTAAGACCATGTCAAGACATGGCAATGGTAAGTTTCAAAAGGATACCACGTAAGACCATGACAAGTCATGGCAATGGTAAGGTACCCGTGTATCCTTAGTATTCCAAGTGGTTCGACGGGAAAATTTAAAGAGAATATCAAGGTAAAGTAAGGTAGGTAAGACGAGTTATACTAAAAAGGTAAGACAAGTTCATGCTAGAAGAGCAAAGGTAAGTACATAATGTTCATGTATGCTTGATAAGGAAAAAGGTAAGTAAAATGTATTAATAAATTTGATTAAGTAAGTAAGTATTTAAGTAAGTGAGTAAGTGAAGAAGTTTAAAATATGTCTATGACAATTAATGAAGTTGCATTATGTAATATCATGCCAAGCAGTAAGATAGTTCTTATGAATGTTGTTATTTATTTGCACGCAAACTTACTAAGCTTAATCCTTACCCCCTTTATTTTCCTTCTTTTTATAGTTTTGTCAAGCTAACTCGGGGATCATAAAGTACGTCGGAGGTCTGGGCACACTATCACGAGGATTATTTTGGTATAGCTAGACGTTTCATTTTGAGTATGGCATGTATAGCATCGTAGCCATTTTGTGTGTATGATCTTATGATATGACTAATAAATGGTATGTAAATGCTTGATTATGATTAGCTGTTGGAATGGCTAATCAAGGACATGTTTGGTGTTATGTATGCCTAAATGCTAGTTATTCCATGGAAATCATGAAAAAGGTGAAATTAGCACAAAATAGAATCAGATAGTAGCAGTGACGTGAATTTGAAAAATCACTAAAAATAGTAGAAATGAAATTAAATGATGAATACGTTATGAAATCAAATATTATTATGTCTATTTTCTAATGTAAGAAACAAAATAGGTAAATGAGATATATTTTATGAGATATTTAAATTTTTGTGAAACAGGGCTAGAGCGATTTCTAGATCCCATGTTCTGACTTTGTAAATTCACCAAAAACTGTACAAAGATAGTTAGAAGTCATTCTTTACATGTACAGATTCCTTATTGAGTCTAGTTTTATTAGAAATAAACTTCATAGTAATTGAACTCTGTATAGGTAGATATTTGATTCATAATACACAAAGGTCAGAGCAGTCGAACCCTGAAATAGGGGAGACTTTAACTAATAAACTGTACTAGTTGACCTGACAAAAAATTCTAGAAAAAAATTAGTTGATAGATATATGAGTTTAGTTTTAGGAAAAATTTACAGAATTGAATTTCGAGTTTCGTAACTCGAGATATGAATTTTTAAGCGACTGTGATGCAGATTACCAGCTTCTCTGGAAGTTTTAAAAATAAATTGTTTGAGCTGTTTAAGTAATGAATTAAGTCTGTTAACACCTCGTGTTAGACTCTGGAGACGGTCTCAGATAAGGGGCGTTACATTTTATTGGTATCAGAGCAAAGGTTTAGTCGGTTCTCGGAATATTTAGTATGAGTAAGAGTCTAGCTATACATGCCATACTTATGTGTTGATAGTGTGACGACTCCTGACGATTTTAAAATGTTTTCTTTTATAGTTATGGATCCCGAACAAGCTGATGCAGATGATGTATAGAGTAACATGCCTGCTCCCGCAGAAGGGACGGTGCGACCAAATAGTAGTGAAAGGCCCGTTACAGTTAGTCAAGGAGGAGGGGCTCGAGAAGCCTTCTTCCAAGCTATGAATGGATGGCTTGCCGAGTTCGTTCGAATGAATCCGGCTGTTAGACCTCCACCCCCTCATGATCATCTGACTTTAACCCCCCCACGCCCAAAACCGTCACTGGAGTCGAGCTTGAGGAGTTACCGAACATAATTTATCAAATTAAGAACTTCAAATCTTTTGTTTCTACATACACAGCTTTCTAGCTACTCGTGTCACAGTTACAAGAAAAATCATATCTTGAGTTATTAAACTCGAAATAAAGATCCGTAAATTTTTCCTAAATCTAGACTCATATATATATTTACTAATTTTTTTCTAGAATTTTTGGTTGGGCCAATTAGTACAGTTTATTAGTTAAAGTCTCCCCTATTACACGGTTCGGCTGCTCTGATATCTGTGTATTACGAATCAGATATCTCTCTATACAGAATTTCAATGACTACAAGGTTTGTTTATCATAAAACTAGACTCAATAAGGAATCTATAAATATAATAATTACTTCTAATTATTTTTTAAAATTTTTTATGTATTTTTAAAGTCAGAACAGAGGATCTAGAAATCACTCTGACCCTGTTTCACAAGGTTTCAAATATCTCATAAAGTATAATTTATATGCCTATTTTTTTATCCATATAAAAATAGACTCATTAATATTCAATTTAATAACTTGCTCATCATTTAATTCCATTTATACTATTTTTAGTGATTTTTCAAATTCATGTCATTGCTGCAGCAATATTCTGTTTTAAGGCAAATTTCATCTTTTCATGAGTTGTTATGAACTAGATAACCTATTAAACTTCCATGATATCAAACATGATCTAAATTTAACCATCACCATGACTTATCAATATCAAACATTTTCTCAACCAATCATGGCCATATCATAAAATTATTTACACAAAATAAATATATTGCTATACATGCCATACTTAAGTTTTACAAGCCATTTACCCAGATGAAAGTCCTTTGGATAGTGTGATCGAACCTTCGACCCATCCCGATTCCCGAGCTGGCTTGTTCAAAACTACAGTAAATAAAGAGGAGGGAGTAAGCATAAATGCTTAGTAAGTTCATATGTAAATAACAAGTAACATAACAATACAAATATACCAAACAACTTTAGCATGGTATCACCAAAACATATATCATATTTCTAAACATCATTCATCATCTTACTACCTTATCGTTGTTGTATCTATTATCAACTCGAGGGTTAAGAACATACCTGTCCAAAGTTTCCATTTCACAACACTTACCAAAACATCGCTTGCATCTTAAGTGTTCTTTCATTTCACTAGAGATTTCACCCGTTGAACACATCGGAATACAACTCGGATACACGGATAATTTGCACATAAGTGCCTCATATGTAATCAAGAAATCATGTAACCTGTCCCTAAGTGAACTCGGACTCAACTCAACGAGCTTGGGCGTTCGCATCCATAAGTGAACTCGGACTCAACTCAACGAGTTCGGATGCCTAGTTACATTTCACGAACTCGGACTCAACTCAACAAGTTCGGACATTCGCATCCATAAGTGAACTCGGACTCAACTCAACGAGTTCAGAGGCTCAACCATCCTAGTGACATGTCACTTGTTTCCTAATCTATTCCTAAGGTTCAAACGGGCTTTTTTCCTCGATCTCACATTTCCGTCTTCCATGGAATATCGGAACCGATACTCGATAGCAATTCATATTTATCAAGTAGTAAACATAATTTGCATATTACTCAACATTAACCACAAAGCATAATATTTCATGATAAAAAATCAGCATATCATATAATTAACATCAATAACTTAAAAATAACAATTATGCTACATTATTTACACATGAACTTACCTCGTATGTGAAAATGACTACTTTTACCATTTCGTCCACAACTTGGTATTTTTCCATTTTAGCCCGAATTTCAGTTTTCCTTGCTAATCGAGCTTGGAAGCTTGAAAAACCCTAGCCATGGTTTCTCCTTGCTATATTCGGCCATGGGGTTGAAGATGAGCAAAATTGGCTTTTAATTTTGTATTTTAATTCATTTTACCCCTAAATGACCAAAATGCCCTTACTACTAAACTTTCCAAAAATTCTATCCAAGTCCAATTTTTGTCCATAGACTTAGAAATTGGTAAAATTTCTATTTAAGACCTCCTAATTAATATTTCAAAACAATTTCATACTAGAAACTTCAAGAATGCAAGTTTTACAAATTATTCGATTTAGTCCCTAACTTCAATTTAAGCACTTTATGCATAAAATTTCTTCACGAAATTTTCACACAATCATGCAATCATATCATAGACCTCAAAATAATCATAAAATAATTATTTCTATCTCGAATTTTGTGGTCACGAAACCACTATTCCGATTAGGCCCAAAATTAGGATATTACAACTCTCCCCCCTTTAGGGATTTTCGTCCCCGAAAATCTTACCAGAAAAGTGGTCTTCATTTAGATTCCTCAATTTCATATTCGGTGCTGAAGAACTTTCACTCAGGCGGTGCCTCCAATATATCTCAATAATTTCTCATATATTCTGAAAGTTTACGAACTCATCTCTTAATTGTTCTTAAATTTTCAACCCTTCTCCGTTTCCCTTGTCATCTTGACATAAAACCAGATCTCAATTTGGTTAATGGAGACAAGAATTCCAAGAAATTAAACAACCAAAAAGACCTGAAATTCCATGAATCTGATGAGTAGGAATTCATTCAATACTGATATGATTTATAGATCTCGCCAAACATTTAACAATAGGATACATCACATTTTCCTCTTTCCGCCATGGAAATAATTCTGATATGGCCTCAAGAATAATCCTTCTCATTTCCATCCCAATATCAACACTGGCAAGGATAATTTTGATAGATCCCAATGCTCGGCTTTAACCTTTTTAACAACTCAGATTTTATGTAACATCGAATGCTCTAAACTATCACATTACCTCACTGTCTTGAAACACATCACAATTCATACAATGGTACATTCTGAAAGTCAGGAAGTCTTTACTCAATGTAGACTAGTCTAGTTCAGATGCTTCGGTTACCAATATTCTCATCTATCCGAACTCTGTCAACATGTAATAAACTTTTCAGCTTTCACAAGATGAAAACCTTATCATTCATAGTGACTTTAACTAATATCCAACTCTTTCTAATAAATATACACTTCTCGTTCAGACTATTTACTCTTTTATCTGTACAAAATGAAATTCTATTATCAGACTTGAGAAAAATAATCCTGACATAATTGTCACATGAAATCTTTCAAATAAATAATTCACCATACCGACTGAAACTCGCACTTTTATCACCTATGCCTTTACTGATGTCAAATCCTTACACAGAAATTAGAAAAAATCCCAATACTAAAATCACCACATTACCAAGATCAAATTAGAAGTATAGTCATATTTGACATGATTATCACGAGCTGAAGAACGCACTTCGAACACGAGTCATAATTGACAAATTATGGAACAAAGATAACAAGGAAACCGAATAAAGAAATCCAAGATAGAGAAATCCAGAATAAAGAAATCCAGAATAAAGAAACCCAAGATACGATACTATGCCGGAGAATCGAAAACCAAACTCATAGAGAAAATACAGAATACCCCGATAATTCTTCAAAGAAAAAAAGTCCAGAAGAAAACATCATTTAATCCCACTGAAATCAAATATAACAAAATCAATATATCTTCCCATACATATATATCAGATGAAGCATCAAGTAGAAGAAACAGAATCATAATATCATATGTATTCTCTCATCAATTCTTATCAGACGAAATGAAATAGAATACCCGATGAAATAGAGCAATATAAATTATAATCCAGTCAGACTACCAATGCTTTTATCCAACACCAGGATTAAAAGACATTCCCATATAACAAGAATTTCTTCAGAAGATCAATAGCCATAGAAATATTTCTGAGAACGGGTAAACACATAGAACATCTCAAAAGAGACTGCTAAATCTCTCCAGTCATAACTTTCACACTCAGATAGTTCACATTTCAATTATCATTTCCCCAACTAGTTCTGTCGTCACAAATTTCATATTAAACCATTCACTAAAAAAGGCCAGTTCTGAATAAATTTTGATTTACACTTTTCTCGACCTTGCACCTGAGTAATTCGGTTTACCAAGGAGAATTCCTTTTCTAACTGGGACAGTGCATAACTCCAATAATCTTTACGTCAATCCGATACTTTACTGGCTCTGACTTTACTTATCAGCTCATTTTCAATCTCTGATCATACTTATAATTATTCTATCACTGAACTCTTTGGGTTCTCAACCGAAAACTTATTCAATACAAATCTCATGAAATTCCATTATAAGTACCACTTTGGTAAGGGGGAGGGGTTGTAGGACCTCTGACTCGACTTTCTTATACATACACATATGACACAACTCCCATCATCATAGCAACATCATCAAAATCATGTCATTCATTCATGTTGGCTTACACCAATTTTCCTATTGTCCCATTTAGACAATATACTTATGCATACATTCTATGTTTTCTAGATAGCTTTACTTATCCATTCATTTAATTAAATTAATTCATGCTCATGACATCATATAAGGCCAAACAAACATAGATATTTGCATCACAATCACAACTTTCATTTCGTGCATCATCATGTACATATCATTACAATCATATAATTCAGTCCAACAATTTAACATAGATAAGTTCATTTCATTATAATCCTTTATCTCATAAAAATTGTATATCATTAACATTCATCAACATTCAACGTCCAATCAAGACAAAGACATTTTCATTCGTATCATGATATTATGACCTTTATTCATACCTCTACTACTTTCTATTTATTCCGTTCATCTTATCAAGTAAGACACATACACTATATCGTATGAGCATTAAGCAAATATGGATATTTATCACAACATGAACTTTCATCTCACATATTATCACATATGTATCATAAACTTTTATTCATACTTTTCTGAACCGAGACTTATCATAATCATAACTTTACTCAAATACCTTCGCATAACATTGAACATGGTCAGCGCAGCTCGGTTGGAGAGTACCCTATCTAAATAAGACGGTACTCATACGCATCGGAAGACATCACACTATCACAGATCAGTGGCATGTATAGCTAAACTTTTACACATGCTAGGTTAGTCTGAGAACCGACTAAACCTGCTCCGATACCACTAAATGTAACGCCCCCACGCCCGAAACCGTCACCGGAGTCGAGCTTGAGGAGTTACCGAACATAATTTATCAAATTAAGAACTTCAAATCTTTTGTTTCTACATTCACAGCTTTCTAGCTACTCGCGTCACAGTTACAAGAAAAATCATATCTTGAGTTAAAAAACTCGAAATAAAGATCCGTAAATTTTCCCTAAATCTAGACTCATATATATATTTACTAATTTTTTTCTAGAATTTTTGGTTGGGCCAATTAGTACAGTTTATTAGTTAAAGTCTCCCCTATTACACGGTTCGGCTGCTCTGATATCTGTGTATTACGAATCAGATATCTCTCTATACAGAATTTCAATGACTACAAGGTTTGTTTATCATAAAACTAGACTCAATAAGGAATCTGTAAATATAATAATTACTTCTAATTATTTTTTTAAAATTTATTATGTATTTTTAAAGTCAGAACAGAGGATCTAGAAATCACTCTGACCCTGTTTCACAAGGTTTCAAATATCTCATAAAGTATAATTTATATGCCTATTTTTTTATCCATATAAAAATAGACTCATTAATATTCAATTTAATAACTTGCTCATCATTTAATTCCATTTATACTATTTTTAGTGATTTTTCAAATTCATGTCATTGCTGCAGCAATATTCTGTTTTAAGGCAAATTTCATCTTTTCATGAGTTGTTATGAACTAGATAACCTATTAAACTTCCATGATATCAAACATGATCTAAATTTAACCATCACCATGACTTATCAATATCAAACATTTTCTCAACCAATCATGGCCATATCATAAAATTATTTACACAAAATAAATATATTGCTATACATGCCATACTTAAGTTTTACAAGCCATTTACCCAGATGAAAGTCCTTTGGATAGTGTGATTGAACCTTCGACCCGTCCCGATTCCCGAGCTGGCTTGTTCAAAACTACAGTAAATAAAGAGGAGGGAGTAAGCATAAATGCTTAGTAAGTTCATATGTAAATAACAAGTAACATAACAATACAAATATACCAAACAACTTTAGCATGGTATCACCAAAACATATATCATATTTCTAAACATCATTCATCATCTTACTACCTTATCATTGTTGTATCTATTATCAACTCGAGGGTTAAGAACATACCTGTCCAAAGTTTCCATTTCACAACACTTACCAAAACGTCGCTTGCATCTTAAGTGTTCTTTCATTTCACTAGAAATTTCACCCGTTGAACACATCGGAATTCAACTCGGATACACGGATAATTTGCACATAAGTGCCTCATATGTAATCAAGAAATCATGTAACCTGCCCCTAAGTGAACTCGGACTCAACTCAACGAGCTCGGGCGTTCGCATCCATAAGTGAACTCGAATTCAACTCAACGAGTTCGGATGCCTAGTTACATTTCACGAACTCGGACTCAACTCAACAAGTTCGGACATTCTCATCCATAAGTGAACTCGGACTCAACTCAACGAGTTCGGATGCTCAACCATCCTAGTGACATGTCACTTGTATCCTAATCTATTCCTAAGGTTCAAACGGGCTTTTTTCCTCGATCTCACATTGCTGTCTTCCATGGAATATCGGAACCGATACTCGGTAGCAATTCATATTTATCAAGTAGTAAACATAATTTGCATATTACTCAACATTAACCACAAAGCATAATATTTCATGATAAAAAAATCAGCATATCATATAATTAACATCAATAACTTAAAAATAACAATTATGCTACATTATTTACACATGAACTTACCTCGTATGCGAAAATGGCTACTTTTACCATTTCGTCCACAACTTGGTATTTTTCCATTTTAGCCCGAATTTCAGTTTTCCTTGCTAATCGAGCTTGGAAGCTTGAAAAACCCTAGCAATGGTTTCTCCTTGCTATATTCGGCCATGGGGTTGAAGATGAGCAAAATTGGCTTTTAATTTTGTATTTTAATTCATTTTACCCCTAAATGACAAAAATGCCCTTACTACTAAACTTTCCAAAAATTCCATCCATCTCCAATTTTTGTTCATAGACTTAGAAATTGGTAAAATTTCTATTTAAGACCTCCTAATTAATATTTCAAAACAATTTCATACTAGAAACTTCAAGGATGCAAGTTTTACAAATTATTTCATTTAGTCCCTAATTTCAATTTAAGCACTTTATGCATAAAATTTCTTCATGAAATTTTCACACAATCATGCAATCATATCATAGACCTCAAAATAATCATAAAATAATTATTTCTATCTCAGATTTTGTGGTCACGAAACCACTATTCTGACTAGGTCCAAAATCAAGATATTACACAGACCACCCATGTAGCTCCCCCAGTCACAGGTACGGTTATAAGAGAAAAACCACTAGTTGATAAAATCAGAAAACAAGGAGCCGAAGAGTTTCGAGCTACAAAAGATGATGATGCAGAAAAGGCAGAATTTTGGCTCGAGAATACTATCAGAGTCTTTGATGAGTTATCCTGCACACCTGAGGAATGTATAAAATTTGTTGTATCACTCCTTAGAGATTCGGCCTACCGTTGGTGGAAGACACTTGTATCAGTTGTACTGAAAGAGTGAGTCACTTGGGACTTCTTTCAGGAGGAATTCCGTAAAAAGTACATCAGTCAGAGGTTTGTTGACCAGAAAAGAAAAGAGTTTCTAGAGTTGAAACAGGGCAATATGACAGTGACTGAATATGAGCGCGAGTTTGTTAGACTCAGCAATTATGCTCGAGAGTGTGTGTCTACAGAGGCTATTATGTGCAAAAGATTTGAGGATGGGCTTAATGATGATATCCGATTGTCTGTTGGTGTCCTAGAAATAAAAGAGTTTGTTATCCTAGTTGAAAGAGCCTGTAAGGTAGACGAGCTGTTAAAAAGAAAGAGCAAAGTTGAAATTGAGACGCAAGACATGAAGAAAAGACTAATGAGCAAGTCATTTCAGTCTACATCCAAGAGGCCTAGAGAGTTCTCCACTTGATCTAATTTTTCAGCTGGATATTCTAGCCAAAACAGAGGCAGAAGATTTATGAGTCCGAAAGCTCAGACCACTTCGATTGTAAGCGTTGGCAGTGTTCAGCCTAATAGACCAGAGTGTCCCCGATGTGGTTGACGTCACCCAGGTCAATGTCGAGCAACTGAGACAGGTTGTTTTCGATGTGGTGCACCAGATCATTTTATTCGGGAGTGTCTCGAAATGATTAAAAGGGAAGCAATACCGAATGTAAGATCAGGAAAAGCTCTTGTCAGAGGCAGACCACTGAGAAATCTGGGAGTTGGGCAAATAATAGAGGTGCATCTAGAGATTTAGCAGTGAGGCCAGATGTTAAAGTACCTGCGAGGACTTATGCTATCCGTACTCGTGAAAAGGCATCCTCCCCCAATGTGACTACGGGTACATTTTCTCTCCATGATACTAGAGTTATCGCTTTGATTGATCCGAGTTCAACCCATTCATATGTTTGCATGAAATTGATGCCTAGTATAAGTATGCCTATAGAATCTACAGAATTTGTGATTAAAGTATCGAATCCATTAGGCAAGCATGTATTAGTAGATAAAGTATGTAGAAATTGCCCTTTGATGATTAGAGGCTATTGTTTTTCGGCCGATCTCATGCTATTTCCATTTGATGAGTTTGATGTGATTCTTGGTATGGATTGGTTGGCTACACATGATGTGATAGTGAATTGTGGAAAGAAATTCATTGAGTTGAAGTGTGAAAATGGTGAAATTCTTCGGGTTAATTTAGAAGAGTTAGATAGTTCATTTCCCATAATTTCTGTTATGTCTGCTCAAAAATGTTTGAGAAAAGGGTATGAAGCTTATCTTGCTTTTGTGTTGAACACTAAAGATCCATAATTGAAAATTGAATCAGTGCTTGTGGTATGTGAGTTTCCCGATGTGGTTCCGGAAGAACTACCAGGTTTGCCTCCTGTTAGAG
Organism: Gossypium hirsutum; assembly: GCF_007990345.1. NCBI lineage: Eukaryota > Viridiplantae > Streptophyta > Magnoliopsida > Malvales > Malvaceae > Gossypium > Gossypium hirsutum. Next base: position 72,198,518 of record NC_053430.1, on the reverse strand, counting down.
AAGTTAAGTTTGGTGTTGAGTTGATTCCAGGTACCACGCCCATTTCTATTACTCCTTATAGAATGGCTCCGTTGGAATTGAAAGAATTGAAAGCTCAGTTGCAGGAATTAACAGATAAAGGCTTTGTAAAACCCAGTAGTTCACCATGGGGTGCACCAGTGCTATTTGTGAAAAAGAAAGACGGATCGATGAGATTGTGCATAGATTATTGGCAACTTAACAAGGTAACAGTAAAGAACAAGTATCCATTGCCTGGAATTGATAATCTGTTTGATCAATTGAAGGGAGCTACTATGTTCTCCAAGATAGATTTGAGATCCGGATACTATCAGTTGCGAGTTAAAGAGTCAGATGTCCTGAAGACTGCTTTCCGGACTAGTTATGGTCATTATGAGTTTCTTCTGATGCCATTTGGCTTGACTAATGCTCCTGCCATTTTCATGGACTTAATGAACTGAATTTTCAGATCGTACTTGGATAAGTTTGTAGTTGTGTTCATTGATGATATCTTGATTTATTCTCATGATGAGACTGAGCATGTAGAGCATTTGAGAACAGTTTTACAGATTCTGAGAGATAATCAGTTGTATGCCAAGTTCAGCAAAAGTGAGTTCTGGTTATGAGAAGTTGGTTTTCTTGGACATATTGTCTCAGGTGGAGGTATTAAGGTTGATCCGAGCAAGATTTCAGCCATTGTTGATTGGAAGTCTCCTAGAAATGTATAAGAAGTTAGAAGTTTTCTTGGTCTTGCCGGATATTATAGACGATTTGTAGAGGGATTTTCCATGATAGCTACCCCATGACAAGATTGCTGCAAAAGGATGTCAAGTTTGAATGGACTGAGAAGTGTCAACAGAGTTTTGACAAGTTAAAAGCATTGTTGACTAAAGCTCCTGTTTTAGTACAACCAGAACCAGGTAAGGAGTTTGTGATTTACAGTGATGCGTCCATGAATGGACTTGGTTGTGTACTTATGCAGGAAGGGAAGGTAATTGCTTATGCCTCTAGACAGCTAAAGCCACATGAGAAAAACTATCTGGCACATGATTTAGAGCTAGCTGCCATTGTTTTTGCGCTGAAGATTTGGAGACATCATTTGTACAGTGAGAAGTGCCACATATTCACTGATCACAAAAGTTTGAAATATTTGATGACTCAAAAAGATTTGAATTTGAGGCAAAGAAGATGGTTAGAGTTGGTTAAAGATTATGAGCTAGTGATCGATTATCACCTAGGTAAGGCAAAAGTTGTTGCTGATGCTTTGAGTAGGAAATATTTGTTTGCATTAAGAGCTTTGAACACTAGTCTAGCCTTATCAGATGATGGTTTTATCTTAGCTGAGTTGAGAGCTAAACCGATGTTTCTTGAAGAAATTTGTGAAGCTTAGAAAAATGACAGTGAGTTAGCCAAAAGAGATCAGTGTGGGTCGGATATAGAGTCAGATTTTCAGATCAGTTCTGACGGTTGTTTGATGTTCCGAGATAGGGTATGCGTACCAAAGAATGATGACCTTATTCGAAAGATCTTACAGGAATCACATAGTAGTTCTTTGTCTATTCATCCAGGTAGTACAAAGATGTATAATGATTTGAAGAAAATGTACTGATGGGTAGGAATGAAAAGGGACATTTTAGAGTTTGTTTCTAGATGCTTGATCTGTCAGCTGGTAAAGGCAAAACATCAGGTACCTTCAAGTTTATTGCAGCCTGTGCTAGTCCCTGAGTGGAAATGGGATCGAGTTACTATGGATTTTGTGACAGGATTGCCGTTGACACCAAGATAGAAAGATGCAATATGGGTTGTGATTGATAAGTTAACGAAGTCGGCTCATTTTATTCCAGTTCGTATGGATTATTCACTTGACAAGTTGGCTGAATTGTATATTTCAGAGACAGTCAGACTACACGAGGTACCATTATTGATCATTTCAGATAGAGATCCAAGATTTACTTCATGGTTTTGGAAGAAATTACAGGAGGCTTTGGGCACAAAGTTGAGTTTTAGTACAGCTTTCCATCCTCAAACCGACGGTCAGTCAGAGAGAGTTATTCAGGTACTTGAAGATATGCTTAGATGCTGTGTACTAGAATTTCAAGGCAGTTGGGAAAAATATTTGCCATTAGTAGAGTTTGCCTATAATAATAGTTATCAGTCGAGTTTGAAGATGACACCTTATAAAGCTTTGTATAGACGTAAATGTCGCACACCTTTGTATTGGATAGAGCGTAAGGAAAATCAGATTTATGGGGTTGATCTAGTTAAGGAAACAGAAGAGAAAGTAAAAATCATCAGAGATTGCTTGAAAGCAGCTTCAGACAGACAAAAGTCATATGCAGATTTAAAGAGAAAAGAGATTGAGTATCAAGTTGGTGACAAAGTGTTTTTGAAAGTATCCCCGTGGAAGAAAGTTCTCAGATTTGGCAAGAAAGGCAAACTAAGTCCACGTTTTATTGGACCGTTTGAAGTGATTGAGAGAGTCGGACCATTAGCATATTGGTTAGCTTTGCCAGTTAAGTTAGAGAAGATTCATAATGTATTTCATGTGTCTATGCTACGTCGTTATCGTTCAGATCCGTCACATGTGATTTCTCAGACAGAGGTTGAGATTCAGCCAGACATGACTTACGGTGAAGAACCGGTAAAGATTCTAGCTTGAGAGGTAAAGCAATTAAGGAACAAAAGTATTACACTTGTGAAAGTACTATGGAATAGACATGGGGTAGATGAGGCTACATGGGAGCTCGAAGAGGCTATGCAAAAATAGTACCCAAATCTCTTCACAGGTAAGATTTTCGGGGACGAAAATCCCTAAAGGGGGGAGAAATGTAACATCTCGAAATAGGGCCTAAACGGAACAGTGGTTGTGAAACCAAAAATTCGAAGTAGAAAATTTATTTTATTATTATTTTGAGGTTCATGATATGATTGCATGATTGTGTGAAAATTTCGTGATGAAATTCTATGCATAAAGTGCTTAAGTTGAGATTAGGGACTAAATCGAATAATTTGCAAAACTTGCATTCTAGAAGTTTTTAGTATGAAATTACTTTGGAATATTAATGAGGAGGTCTTAAATAGCAATTTGACCAATTTCTAAGTCTATGGACAAAAATTGGGCATTGATGGAATTTTTGGAAAGTTTAGTAGTAAGGGCATTTTGGTCATTTAGTTATTAAAATGAATTAAAAACAAAATTAAAAGCCAATTTTTGTCCATCTTCTTCATTAGGATGAAATTTCAAGGGTTCTCCATAGCTAGGGTTTGTTTCAAGCTTTCAAACTCCATAGTAAGTGATTCCAAGCCCCGTTTTTAATGATCTTTACGTTTTTGGAGTCCCGATAACTTAATTAAGCTTATTCTAGCAATAATTCAACCTAGGGTTCATATTTGGAAAAATACCCATAGGTGAAATTTGTGTATTTTGGTGTTTTATGATAGAATATGAGGTTTTAAATTATGTTAGACAACTTGTGCTACTCGATTTTAAGTGAAAACGAGTAAAAGGGCTTAATCGGTAAAAATACCTAATAGTCATAAGTACATGTTAGAGTGTGAATTTGATGTTGTCATAGAAGGGAAAAATGATCAGCATGTAATAAAACATAAGAAAATAGGATGAAGTTTAAATTACGAGCCTTGGGGAAAAAGTACAAATATGTGAAAGTTTAAGGGCAAAAATGTAATTTGCCAAAGTTTGGGGCATGGATTGTTTTAATAAATGTGAGTATTAAATAAGCTAAATTTTTTTATTATAGATCAAGAAGAACAAAATCCAGAGTTAGACCGGGGAAAGAAAAAGATAGTGGACTAAATCGATATAGTTGATCGTATTTTGTTTCGAGGTAAGTTTGCGGTAAATAAACGCAATATTCTATTATTTTATGTTAATTTTATTAATTTCCAGTATGTGTATATTTATTTTATGAAATTATTCAAAGAAGACTTAAGCATGAATTGACGGAGAAGAAATTTCAGAAAGTCCCGGTTGAACCTTAGGAATGTGTAGGATACAAATGTCATGACATTAGGGTTCAAGGATACCATGTAATACCATGCTAAGGTATGGCAATTGGTAAGGTTTCTAAGGCAAGGAAATCATGTAAGACCATGTCAAGACATGGCATTGATAAGTTACTATAAGGCAAAGGTCCCATGTAAGACCATGCCAAGGCATGGCATTGGTGAGTTCATAAGGCAAGGATACCATGTAAGACCATGTCAAGGCATGGCAATGGTAAGTTTCAAAAGGATACCATGTAAGACCATGACAAGTCATGGCAATGGTACGGTACCCGTGTATCCTTAGTACTCCAAGTGGTTCAACGGGAAAATTTAAAGAGAATATCAAGGTAAAGTAAGGTAGGTAAGACGAGTTATACTAAAAAGGTAAGACAAGTTCATGCTAGAAGAGCAAAGGTATGTACATAATGTTCATGTATGCTTGATAAGGAAAAAGGTAAGTAAAATGTATTAATAAATTTGATTAAGTAAGTAAGTATTTAAGTAAGTGAGTAAGTGAAGAAGTTTAAAATATGTCTATGACAATTAATGAAGTTGCATTATGTAGTATCATGCCAAGTAGTAAGATAGTTCTTATGAATGTTGTTGTTTATTTGCACGCAAACTTACTAAGCTTAATGCTTACCCCCTTTCTTTCCCTTCTTTTTATAGTTTTGTCAAGCTAACTCGGGGATTGTAAAGTACGTCCGAGGTCCAGGCACACTATCACGAGGATTATTTTGGTATAGCTAGACGTTTCATTTTGAGTATGGCATGTATAGCATCGTAGCCATTTTGTGTGTATGATCTTATGATATGGCTAATAAATGGTATGTAAATGCTTGATAATGATTAGCTGTTGGAATGGCTAATCAAGGACATGTTTGGTGTTATGTATGCCTAAATGCTAGTTATTCCATGGAAATCATGAAAAAGGTGAAATTAGCACAAAATAGAACCAGACAGTAGCAGTGACGTAAATTTGAAAAATCACTAAAAATAGTAGAAATGGAATTAAATGATGAATAAGTTATGAAATCAAATATTATTATGTCTATTTTCTAATGGAAGAAACAAAATAGGTAAATGAGATATATTTTATGAGATATTTAAATTTTTGTGAAACAGGGCCAGAGCAATTTCTGGATCCCATGTTATGAATTTTGAAATTCACCAAAAATTGTAAAAAGATAATTAGAAGTAATTCTTTACATGTACAGATTCCTTATTGAGTCTAGTTTTGTTATAAATAAACTTCATAGTAATTGGAACTCTGTATAGGGAGATATTTGATTCGGAATACACAGAGGTCAGAGTAGTCAAACCCTGAAACAGGGGAGAATTTAACTAATAAACTGTACTAGTTGGCCTGACCAAAAATTCTAGAAAAACATTAGTTGATAGATATATGAGTCTAGTTTAAGGGAAAATTTACAGAATTGGATTTTGAGTTTCTTAACTTAAGATATGAATTTTTAAGCGAATGTGACGCAGATTACCAGCTTCTCCGGAAGTTTTAAAAATAAATTGTTTGAGCTGTTTAAGTAATGAATTAAGTCCGTTAACACCTCGGGTTCGACTCCGGCGACGGTCTCGGATACGGGGCGTTACATTGATATTTCAATTGATAAATGAACATTGATAATAGGTAATTGGTAAACTAGATTTAATTTGATGTTAAAATCACTATGTTACATGATTCACATATGCATTTTGGCACTTTAATTTGAACACATTATTGACTGAAATTATGTTATGATAGATTGATTATATTAGCATTATAGCATAATGGATCCATTGGGTATAGTTGGTGTAACACCCCTAACCCGTATCCATCACCAGAATAGGGTTACGAAGCATTACTAGACTAATCTCATAAACAATCGTACAATTTGAATTACAATTCTCATATAATTTAAAAACCATACAAATACAATCGTATAGTCCCTAACACGAGCCCTCGAGGCCAAAAACAAACATTAGAATTGGTTCGGGACTAAACCGATAACCCAGGAAATTTTTGGAAAACATAAATTGTTTTTCAAAATACAGGGGACAAACGCCCATGTGGCCCGATCGTGTGTCTCACACGGCCAAAGACACCCCCGTGTCACAGGCCGTGTGGACATTCGAAATGGGATCACATGGCCGAATCCCAACCCGTGTCCGACCCCATGTAACTCCCTGATTTGGGTCACACGACCAACCACACGCCCGTGTGACTAGCCCGTGTAACTTTCAAAATGTTCTCACACGCCAAGTCACACGCCCAACTGGCTTATGGCACACGGCCAAGTTACACGCCCATGTGCTGGGTCATGTGGAGCATACTAACTTGGTTTCTAATAAACATCAGAGGACACACGACCGTGTCACTTAACCATGTGTTACACACGGCTGAGACACACGCCCGTGTCTCTGCCCGTGTGGACAAAAATAGGCTATTTTCCAAGCCATCTTTCTCACCCAAATTTGCATCAACCTAAACATGTCAAATAGCACAAGACTATATCATCAAATGGCATTCAAACCAATCTCAATTAAGCATAAATCATGTTATTTCTATACCAACAACTATATTGCTCATAATATCATGTTTTGCCAATTCAAAGCATACCGATTTCACATCTAATAATCACCTAAATGGTCACTTTCAACTATGCATTATTTTGCCTAAAACCACATGCATACCATCTTTCAAAATTCAACCATTTGGTACCCAAAATACCAATTCACAACAAGCACTCACATAGAAATTTTAAACCATATAACAAAAGGCCATTTGCACATATATATATACATAACCAAATATACCAAAATAAGCCAAATCACATGGCTATACACATAATCAAACATTCATGATATACAAGCCAAATCTATTGGCTAAATCCATTACCAACATATAGACCATATTAACCACAACAACTATACATGCCATATAACCAAGCACACAAGTTCAAAAAAACCAAAATGACAGCTGGATAGTGTGATGAGATCTCCGACGACTCCCATATCCGAGAAGCTTCAAAAACACTATAAAACACGAGAAAATAAACAAAGTAAGCTATAAAGCTTAGTAAGCTCGTATGCTTAATAAGTAAAAATTACCATTCAACTACAATTCAAGTACTTAAACATCACATAATACAATTCCATTTAAATCTAAAAACCTAACACATATTCAATACAAAGCTTAGACATGAATTTCATCAATTTCTTCGATTCAATAATTGTATAGTTCACGTACATACCTGTACTAATTTGTATTTATTTCATACTCTTCCAATTCATCAATATACCCGTTGAACCATTTGGAATAATATCGGATACTCCATAATCTTGCACGCTAAGTGCCAATACCATGCCGAAGCCTTCACAATCTCATATCTCATATAATGCTCACTCTCGAGCTATCAACGGGTTTGCTCACACAAGCTGACGGTCAAGGCATAACTACACAATGCTGCTCACACAAGCTGAGGAGAATCCGCAACACATGTTGGAAAACTCAGCCACCAGTAGAACGTACTGACCAACACCCAAACACAATAACCCCTAATGACATGTCATTTGTATCCTATCTATTCCTAAGGTTCAACCGGGGTTTAAACATTGTCGAATCTTTGTTGTACTTTTCCATAAGGTCTTATTCATCAATAGTGCCATTATAAAGCATTTAAAATACAATTACATTAATGCTTACTAACATATGAACTTACCTCAAATTTATACGGAGAGAAATAAGCTATCAATCCATTATTTTGTTTTTCCCCCGATCTAATTCCGAACTTCGCTTTTCTTAATCTACATATAATAAAATTTAACTTATTGAATTATCATTCTATTCAATTTAATCCAAATTTCATATTATGGAAATTTTACACTTTTGCCCCTAAACTTTAAACTTCTTTACAATTTAGTCCCTAACTCATAAAAATACAAATTCATACAATTAAGTCCACACCCATGCTAGCCGAATTTTACCTATTCTCATAGTAACCCAAAATTTTCATTATTTCACACATTTTACCATGAATTTTACATATTTCTCAATTTAATCCCTAATTGACTATTTTATCAAAAATCACTTAACAAATGTTGTTTATCTAACAACAACCATCCATTTTCTATCATCAAAAATCTAAATGCACACCTATTCATTAATGGTAAAATCTTAGACTTTTAACAATTTTGCAAATTAGTCCCTGGGCTAGCTAGATTAAGCTACAATGACTCCAAAAACATAGAAATCATTAAAAATCGAGATCAAAATCACTTACATGCTAAGAAAAAGCTTGACGAATGCTCAAGCCCTGAAATGGTGTTGTCTTCCTCTAATTTTGATTAGGTGAAGAAGATGGACAAAAATATGGTTTTGTTTTATTTATTTATAGTTTATTATGTTAATTACCTATTTACCCTTACTTATACATTAAAACATACATAAATAATGTCCATAAATGTCCACTCAAATTTCAAATGGTCTAATTACCACTTAAGGTCCTCCACTTTAAAGTTCTATAGCTATTAGACACCTTTAACTATTAGAACAAGACTTTTGCACTTTACACGATTTAGTCCTTTTTATCAAATTGAGCATTCAAACGATAAGATTTCTTAGCGAAATTTTTACACAATCATACTATCGTGCTGTAGACTTCAAATAAATAAATAAATAAATATTTTGACCTCATATTTGTGGACCACTGTTCCTATTTGATTAAAAAAGAGCTGTTATAACTCTCCCCCCTTAGGAATTTTTGTCTCCGAAAATCTAACTAGAAAATAGGTTAGGGTACTGTTTTCTCATAGCTTCCTTGGGTTCCCACGTAACCTCTTTGACACCATGACGTTCCCATAGAACCTTCACTAAAGCTATGCTCTTGTTTCTTAAGTCTTTAATCTTTCGAGCCAGAATTCTGATAAGTTCTTTGCTATATGAGATATCAAGCTAAATACCAATCTTTGCCAAAGAAATGATATGCGATGGATCCGATCGGTATCGTCATAACATCAACACTTGAAGCATATATGAATCTTTCCTAATTTTGACGGTAAAGGTAGTCGATATGTCACTGGCCCTATTTTTTCATAATCTCATACGGTCCGATATAAATTGCAGACTCAATTTTCCTTTGCGACCAAATTGAAGAATCTTTTTCCACGGTGATACTTTCAAAAACACTCTGTTGCCAATTTGAAATTCAATGTCTTTCTGTTTCAAATCTGTATAAGATTTTTATCGACTCGAAACTACTTTCAAACTGTCGTAAATTACTTTCACTTTCTCTTCGATCTCTATAATCAAATCAACCATGTGAATCTTTTTCTCAGTAAGCTCCATCCAGTACAAAAGAGTTAGGCATTTACGACCATATAAAGCTTCATACGGTGCCATCTTTATACTCGATTGAAAACTATTGTTATATGAAAATTCAATAAATGGTAAATATTTTTCCCAATTGCCCTCAAACTCTAAAACATAACAACGAAGCATATCTTCTAGAATTTGAATCACTCTCTCAGATTGACCATCGATTTACGAATGAAATACAATACTAAAGTGCAATTGTGTACCCAAAGCTTCTTGCAATTTCTTCCAAAATCTCGATGTAAACCTTGGATCTCTATTCGAAATAATAGAAACTGGCACCCGTGCAATCTAATAATCTCAGAGATGTACAAAACACATCCCAAATTGTTCAATGACGCATCACTGAAAATCGCAAACTCTTTACCCGACTTAGGCTGAAAATCGCAAACTATTCAAAACTCTGTTGGCATTTCTCAGACCACTCAAATTTCACATCTTTTTGTAACAATCGAGTCATCAGTTTAGCAATCATTAGAACCCTTTTACAAAACGCTGATAGTAGCCAGCTAATCCCAGAAAGCTTCTAACTTTAGATACATTTCTAGGTGGTTTCCAATCAACAACTGCTGAAATTTTAGTTGGATCAACTCGGATGCCTTCCACCGAAACAATGTGTCCCAAAAATCCAACTTCTCAGAGCTAAAACTCGCATTTGCTAAATTTAGCAAAAAATTGCTTATCTTAATGTTTGTAACACAATTCTCAAATGTTCAGCATGCTCAGATTCATCTCAAGAGTAGATGAGAATATCATCAATAAATACAACAACCAATCTGTCTAAGTATGGTCTGAAAATTCTATTCATCAAATCGATAAAAACTGTAGGAGCTTTAGTTAATCTGAATAGCATAAAAGAAATTCATAATGCCCGTGCCTTGTTCTGAATGTTGTTTTCAGCACATTTGAATCTTTAACTCGCAACTGATAATAGCCAGATTGCAAATCAATTTTGAAAATACTGTTGCTCCTTTCAACTGATCGAACAAATCATCAATTCTTGACAAAGGGTACTTATTCTTAATAGTAACCTTGTTAAGCTGACGATAATCGATACACATTCTCATCGATCCATCTTTCTTCTTTACGAATAGAACTGGTGCACCCCAAGGCGAAAAACTAGGTCGTGCAAAACCTCTATCGGTTAATTCTTGCAACTGAGCTTTCAATTCTGTTGGAGCTATTCTGTACGGAGCTATCAATATTGGTGATGTTATCGGTACTAATTCAATAGCAAATTCAACCTCTTTGATCGGTGGCAACCCATGTAACTCTTCCAGAAACATATTAGGATATTCACAAACCACTGGCACTAATTCAATATTTGATTCTGACACTTTTTGTATCCAGTACATACACAAGGTAAGCATCGCAACCTTTCCTCACATATTTTGTGAGCTAGCATCGTCGATATCACTATAGGCAACCCACTCAAGTCATCAAATTCAATTCAAAGAATTTCACTATTTTGACATTTCAATTCAATAGTCTCTTGTCTACAATTCACAGTAGCATCAAATCATCAAATCGATACCCAAGATCACATCGAATTCATCAAACAGTAAAAGCCTCAAATCAGCAAGAAAACACTAACCCTGAGTCATCGAAGGACAATTCTTGCAAACTTTATCAACTAGGACATACTTGCCTAAGGGGTTCGATACTTTAATCACAACTTCAGTTGACTCAATAGGTAAACTCTTACTAGACACTAAATTCATACAGACATATGAATGGGTCGATTCAGGATCAATCAAGGCAATTACATCAGTTTCGTAGAGAGAAAATGTACCAGTGATAACATCTGGTGATGACGCATCTTCGTGAGCATGAATAGCGTAAGCTCTGGCTGGAACTCGAGCCTCAGATCTCACAGCAGAATCCTTTGTCACACCTTTGCTATTAGTCACATTTCTCGTATTTCTAGGTGGTCTCCCTCTGGCAGCTGTATTGCTTGATCTTGTATTCAAAAATTTTTCTTTCTCGGGTAAATCAAGACAATCCTGAATAAAATGATCTTGCGAGCCATATCTAAAACAAACTTTGTTATTCATCCAATAGTCTCCAAAATATCATCTTTCATACTGTTGACACTCGGGTTTGTTGGTTCTAACAGTACCAACATTCAATACTAAAGTGGCTTGAGCTTTAGGACTCGTGTATTGTTTCCCACGATCTCTATTAGAATACCCTACTGAAGCATTTGAACTATTATACGAATCCCATGATTTCTTTGAAGAAGAATGATAGGGTTTACTCATTAGCCTCTTTCTCGAATCTCTAGCCTTCCTCGGTTTTGCAAGCTCTATCAACTAACACAAGAAATTCTTTCAATTCAAGAATCTCGACTAGAAGCTTAATATCTTCGTTCAGCCTGTCTTCAAACTGCTTACACATGATTTTTTCAGTTGAAAGACATTTCCGAGCATACTTACTTAGTCTAAAAAATTCTCTTTCGTACTCAATCACAGTCATATGACCCTGTTTCAGTTCTAGAAATTCTTTGCACTTTTGATCTATAAACCGCTGACTTATGTATTTCTTTCTGAACTCGGTCTGAAAGAATTCGCACGTGACTCTTTCTTTCGGCACCACAGATATCAAAGTGTTCCACCACTAATATGCAGTATCTATCATAAGTGATACAGCAAACTTTACACATTTTGCTGGCGTACAAGACAATTCATCAAATACCCGGATTGTATTCTCAAGCCAAAACTCAACTCTCTCAGGATCATCATCAACAGTAGCTCTAAACTCTTCAGCCTCGCATTTTCAAATTTTATCCATAAGTGGTTTACTCATACGCAAAGGTTTCGAACCTTGAGGGGCTGTGAGAACCGGTTGGGGAATAGGTGGGGTGAAGATTACTGAGTAGCCGGATTCATTCAAAAAAACTCAGTGAACCATTCGTTCATCATTTGGAAGAAGGCTTACTTGGCCTCTCCTCCCTGACTCCCAAATACAGGTCTCAATTCAGACTGAGCTACTTCTTGAATAGAGGCTGGCGATTACTTTCTACATCATCAACAACTGCTCGATTGTGATCCATTACTATATGAAAACACGATTTAAAACTATCAAGAGATATCACACTATAACAGGTTATATATGGCATGTACAACTAGACTCACACACGCTACGTTAGTTTGAGAATCGACTAAACTGTAACTTTGATACCACTAAATGTAACACCCTTAGCCTGTATCCATCGCTGGAATAGGGTTACGAAGCATTATCAGACTAATCTCATAAATAATCGTACAATTTGAATTACAATTCTCATATCAATTAAAAACCATACAAATACAATCATATAGTCCCTAACATGAGCCTTCGAGGCCAAAAACAAGCACTAGAATTGGTTCGGGACTAAACTAATAACTGAGGAAATTTTTGGAAAACAGAGAAAATTTTTTAAAATACAGAGGACATCACGCCCGTATGGCTTGGTCGTGTCTCTCACACGGCCAAAGACACGCCCGTGTCATAGGCTGTTTGGACATTCGAAATAGGATCACATGGTCATATTCCAGCCCGTGTCTGACCCCGTGTAACTCCTTGACTTGGATCACACGGCCAACCACACGCCTGTGTGACTAGCCCGTGTACCCTTTCTTAATGGCCTCACATGCCGTGTGCTAGGCCATGCCAAAACTGTAGGGTATACTAACTTGGTTTCTCATAAACATCAGGGGACACACGACCGTTTCACCTGACCATGTATCACGCACGGTTGAGACATGCATCCGTGTCTCTACCCGTGTGGACAAAAATAGGCAATTTTCCAAGCCATCTTTCTCACCCAAATTTGCATCCATCTAAACAGGTCAAATAGCACAAGACTATATCATCAAATGGCATTCAAACCAATCTCAATTAAGCATAGATCATGCTATTTCTATACCAACAGCTATATGGCTCATAACATCTTTTTTGCCAATTCAAAGCATACCAATTTCACATCTAATAATCACCTAAATGGTCACTTTCAACTATGCATTATTTTACCTAAAACCACATGCCTACCATATTTCAAAATTCAACCATTTGGTACTCAAAATACCAATTCAGAATAAGCATTCACATAGCAATTTTAAATCATATAAGAAAAGGCCATTTGTACATATATATATATACATAACCAAATATACCAAAATAAGCCAAATCATATGGCTATACACATAATCAAACATTCATTGTATACAAGCCAAATCTATTGGCTAAATCCATTACCAACATATAGACCATATTAACCACAACACCTATACATGCCATATAACCAACTACACAAGTTCAAAAGTACCAAAATGACAGCTGGATAGTGTGATGAGATCTCCGACGACTCTTAAATCTGAGCAAGCTTCAAAAACACTATAAAACACGAGAAAATAAACAAAGTAAGCTAGAAAGCTTAACAAGATCATATGCTTAATAAGTAACACTTACCATTCAACTATAATTCAAATACTTAAACATCACATAATACAATTCAATTTAAATCCAAAAACCTAACACATATTCAATCCAAAGGTTAGACATGAATTTCATCAATTTCTTCGATTCAATAATTGTATAGTTCGCGTACATACCTGTACTAATTCGTATCAATTTCATACTCTTCCAATTCATTGATATACCCATTGAACCATTTGGAATAATATTAGATACTCGGGAATCTTACACTGTAACACCCCAAACCCAGCCGAGATGTTATGTTCGAATTTGTGATGTCACATTGAAGTGTTTTCCGAAACATTAATTGATGAAAAATCCATTCTTGAGAAACACTTCTTTAGATTCATTAAAAAAAAAGTTAAGAGCCCTTGTTCATTGTGAAAACTCAAGTTGCTTAGGTAAAATATTATTTAAACCAGTTTATTACTAACCTTAAAATTGTGTTTGTTACGGAAGCTTTTAAAACGTGTTGCGTGAGCGTGATGTTTTCAGAAAAACATTTGTTTATATTTTCACGAAAATCAGCGTCCTATTACTAACAGGTGTAATATAAAAATAGGATAATTAAATCTCCTAAATTAAGTAAAAAATTAAAGCGGCCTTATTACATAATTAAAACCCAATATAAAATATTAATTATATATAAAAAAAATAACTAGGTTGAGTGGCCACAACTGAGTCCTCCTTCGCCTTGATCCGTCTAAGCTTGGGGATCTCCTGCACAGATGACAGATGGGTGAGTTCATGAAAACTCAGTGTGCGAAAACCCAATATAACAAACAATTAGAGTAATGCAAACTGGGCTTAAGCCCTTTTAGTTTCAGTTAGGAGCATTAACCCCTTTTCAGTAACAGTAGCAGTCTGGGCCTTAGCCCATTTCAATGATAAAAGCGGTCTGGGCCTTAGCCCATATCAGTACAGTATGCAGACAAAGAATCCTACCCAATCCATCCACTGCACACCAACTCCGTACCAGCCTTATACATCATGTGGGGACAAAGTCTACCCACCCAGCCCTACACACCAAACTTACCGTATTCGGTACTAAATAGTATTTGTAGTAGAGCTGCCAGTAATAGGCTTATAGCCTTACAATACACTTCCTCCGAAACATATATCCCACCCCATGTGTAACATCCTGATTTTAGGCTTAATCAAAACAGTGGTTTCGGGACCACAAATCTGATAAGGAAAATTTCATTTTTATTATAATTTTATGGTCTACGATTTCAAGAAATGATTTTGTGAAAATTTCGTTCGAAAATTTCGACGTTTGGGCGCTCAATTTAGTAAAAAGGACTAAATTGTAAAAAGTGCAAAAGTTGAGTTCTACATGTTAGAGGTATCAAATTGTTATGAAATTTTAAATGGGAGGTACTTAAATTATAATTAAATCATTGTATAACTTTCTGGACAAAAATCGCCTTGATTGGGTAAAATTTGAAAGAATAGTAAAAAGGGCATTTTGGTCATTTAGGGGTAAAATGAATTAAAAGACAAAATTTAAACTCCAAATGTATCCCTTTCTTCTTGCTACAGCAGAATGTAAAAAGAGCAGCCATGGTTAGGGTTTGGCCAAGCTTCCAAGCTTAAAAGTAAGTGATTCTAAGCTCCGTTTTTAATGTTCTATGTATTTTTGAAATCCCGATAAAATGATCTGCTCGTTTTTACCATTATTTTGAGCTAGGATTTATGTTTAAAAATTTACCCATGAATGATATGCATGTATTTTGATGTTTAATGGTAGAATATGAAGCTTGAAATTGTGTTAAACAACTTTTGCTAAGCGATTTTACGTGAAAACGAGTAAAACGGTATATTCGGTAAAAATACCTAATGTTCATAAGTACATGTTAGAGTGCGAATTTGATGTTTCCATAGAAGGGAAAAATGATCATCATGTCATAAAACATAAGAAAATAGGAAGAAGTTTGATTTTCGAACCTTGGGGCAAAAGTGCAAATATGCAAAAGTTTAGGGGTCAAAATGTAAATTTGTTAAAATATGATTCTTAAACCCATATGAATAGTGTGACTAATTATAGAT
This sequence comes from Gossypium hirsutum, assembly GCF_007990345.1. Taxonomy (NCBI): domain Eukaryota; kingdom Viridiplantae; phylum Streptophyta; class Magnoliopsida; order Malvales; family Malvaceae; genus Gossypium; species Gossypium hirsutum. Next base: position 72,182,644 of record NC_053430.1, on the reverse strand, counting down.
CAAGGAAATCGAGATTTGGGCTTAAATCGGGAAAATACAAGGTTATGGACTAGAATGGTAAATTGCCATTTCTGGATCCGAGGTAGGTTTGTACGTAAATAATTTATCGATTCTTTATATTTTATTATATTTTGTTATCATATGAAATGTGGTTGCCTATAGAATGATTATTTGTTGTAAATTGCAAATTGAAAAAGGACTATGAATAAATTGTAACATGTTGGAAAGTGAGGAATTTCTCGGCTGAGCCTCCGGAATAGAAACGATGCGAATGATCTACTGTGAGGTCACATGTGTAGTACTAAGTGTAGGCTACTACGTGTACCGGATAATTGGTCGCATGTGTAGTACTAAGTGCAGGCTACTATGCGTACCCGATAACTTCGATCACGTGTGTAGTACTAAGTGCAGGCTACTACGTGTATCAGATGGTTAGGTCACGTGGGTAGTACTAAGTGCAGGCTACTATGTGTACTGGATAATTGGTCGCATGTGTAGTACTAATTGCAGGCTACTATGCGTACCAGATAGCTTTGGCTACAAGTGTGAAAATATGTGCAGACAACTGAGTATCAGTTATTATTCCGAAGAGTTCAACGGGAAAATCGATTAAGTAAAAATACATGTGAACATGATTATATGATGAATAAGTGTAGGTATATGTTTAAGAAAATTTTGAGCAATATGCTCGATATTTGAGTGAACTTCGATAAGACAAAATGGATTAAATGAAATTATGTAAGAGTGAATTTTAGTAGTGAAATAGTGTTGGATAGCAACAGTTGTGTGACTTTGAAAATTCATCAAAAATTGTGTAAGTTTAATTAAATTTAAAATAATATTAATGAGTCTATTTTCATATAAAAGAAACAGGGGGAGCAAAAGAGTTTTATATCATGTGATATTCTAATTTTTGTGAGACAAAGTTAGAATGAATTCGAGATCCCCTGTTCTGAATTGGAAAAATTGTTAAAAATTGTAGAAAACTAATTATGGGTTATAATTAATATGCTTAGAATCTTTGATGAGAATACTTTTAATAGAAACAAAAAAAATTATTTGAGTCTCGTACTATGAGATAAATAAATTTTAGTGAAAAAAAGTTCGAAGCTACCAAATAGCAAAATAGGGAGACTTTGAATAATAAACTGTACTTATTGGTTGGATAAAAAATTCTTAAAATTTTATGGTGGAAAGATATATGAGTCTAGTTTCTGGGAAAATTTACGGATCTTAATTTGGATTTTCGTAACTCTAGATATAAATGATTTAGTGACTGTGACTCAAGAAAGCAGCTTAACCAGAACATGTGTAAATGTACAATTGGGTTAGTTTTACTATGGAAAACATGTTAGTAAATTGCTGATTATTATTTCATGCGAGCTTACTAAGCGTAAAGCTTACCCCCTCCTTTCCATTTCTTTTAGTGTTGTCAGGTTAGCTTAGGGTTGGAGATCATCGGAGGCAGCATCACACTATCAAGCCAACACCTTGACAGTATAAACACATATGCTAGAATTATCAAGTGAGTGCATATATAGGGACCTAATTTTATAACATGTGTTATTATAATTTGGCCAAATATATTGGTCTTTAGTGAGCTAATGATTCTAACTTATAAGTCTAGCTATTTATGTTATGTTTGATATTGGTGATGTGCATATGCTTGTTTGCCATGCATGGTTGGTAATATGTTATGTGTTGTTGTGAATGTTTAAGTCCGTTAACGCCTCGAACCCTGTCCTGACGTTGGATATGGGTGAGGGGTGTTAAACCATGTAATGCAACATAATATCATATGTGTATGCAGAAATGTCATGATCAAAAATAGTCATACATAATACAGGGGTATTTCGGTCAATTTACCTACAGGGGTACAACGGTCATTTTATTAGAATGGGGTCTAAGTATACTTACTGACCCAACAATAAGTCCACAGTCGACTTAGGTGACCCGTGCGACCTTAATAGTCAAATAGTGATAATGGGCCTTCAGCCTATATTGCTGCCCACGTGGGCCCATACTCTCATATGGCCCACTTAGCCCAAAAATGGCCTTAATCGTGTGGTTTACACAGTCTGGCCCATGATCTACAACACTTTGTGCGATTTCCCTGAGTGAGCTCGCAGGCCCATTGGGCTTACACAATTCAGTTCGGCCCAAAATGGCCCAATATCGTTTTGGCTCATGAAGTAGCTCATGGTTATCCTGTCGATAACACGGCCTTGTTTTATCACTCAGCCAGCCACATGGGCAATCACTTGCTTGTGCGGTGTTGACAATGCACTATTCGATTTTTCGGCGTTTTAGCCTTTGCAGTTTCAAATTCAAAGGCAATGTTTCACACACCTATTTACGAAAAGTACCAAAATCCCACGAGCGTCAAAGCTTCATTCATTCAAGATCGTTCCATTAGTCACTTATCAATAGGGTAAAACACCCTTCTTTTTAATACATAACTTAACTATTATTAAAACTTGCCTTAATTTAAACGAGTGACCTAACCCACTTGAATCGCTAACAAGAGTTGATTTCCAAAACCCTTAGCAAAGCCTACACAACCATCCATTTAGGTTACCAACACCACACACTTAATCCACCTGAACCAAAGAATGACTTAACAGAATGTAGACTAAGAATGAAGGAGGACGATATTCGACCGACCACAGCACACCCTACAATCGAGGCAGGCGAAGCCATGAACACCCTCTTTATAGTAACTGATAGAGAAAAGAAGAGATTAGAGAGGAAGACTATTATAGTATCGAAAAGAAAGAGACAGCACAACCGTGAACCCACACATAGATGATGACCATAGCAAGGTTCGACTATAGCCAAGAATTCGACAACCCCAAAAAGAAACCCAATTACCTTAGTCAAAGTAGGAGGAGATTCGGCTACAAGAGAAAAGATATTCGGCTAGCAAAGTAGGGGAACTAGCACGATTGAGAGGAGAGAAAGAGATGGAACAGGCACAAATACTAAAGGTATTCGGTTAAAGGGTAACGTTGGAGTCAACGAGAGGGAGGAAGGAGGATATTCGTCCAAGGCAGAAATAGAGTGAAGGGAAAAGAAAAGATGACAATGAGTCAAGAAGTACTTACTCAAAACCAAAATAGAGGCTAGGGTAATAGGCCTATTCGACAAACTTGAAAGGGAAAAAGAAAGAATCAAAGCACACTACCAAAAGATGCACGAAAAGAAAAATAATGCTCGGCTTCAGAAACAAAAAGTGAAAAGCATCACAGCTTGAAAAAACTCGAAATGAAATGACAATTTCTCACCCATAGTCGAATTCCTAAGAGTCAATGCCCTATTCAGCCACAACTCCTTTGCACCTTACCCTCCACTTTCCTCTTCTAAAATCTCTCCACAATTTTCGCCTAACATGATCCCTTACTTCCCTCAACAACCCAACCGACCAAGTAGAAGAGTTCTAGTGATACTCAACCATCCACACGGCAACAGGCCAAAATAAAACACACTTGAACGTGGCAAGTCTCGAACTCAAGACCTCAACACACCCCAACACGCCACACACCACCAGACTAGCAGGCACTTCATGTCATGCCTTACCCTCAAAAACTTAAGAAGCCTACTATCAGACAACCAAGGTTTATTCAAGTAAGAGCAAAAATTTGCCCAAGCCAGGGCTCGAACCCATGACCCCCTAGATACTCCCAGAGCACTAAACCACTAAGGTAACCATACATCCATGTCGCACATATAAAAAATAATTTTTAACAGGGTTTTCAGGATTTGGGGTGTTACATACACCTTAAGTGCCAATACTAGGCCAAAGCCATCTCAATCTCATATCTCATATAATGCTCACTCTCGAGCTATCAACGGGTCTGCTCACACAAGCTGATGGTCAAGACGTAACTACACGGTACTGCTCACACAAGCTGAAGAGAATCCACAACACATACCAGAAAACTCAGCCACCGGTAGAACGTACGGACCAACACCCAAGCACAATAACCCCTAATGACATGTCATTTGTATCCTATCTATTCCTAAGGTTCAACTAGGATTTACACATTGTCGAATCTTCATCGAACTTTTCTGTAAGGTCATATTCATCAATAATACAATTATAAAGCATTTAAAACACAATTACATTAATGCTTATTAACATACGAACTTACCTCAGGTTTATACAAAGAGAAACGAGCTATCAACCCACTATTTTGTTTTTCTCCAGATCTAATTCCAAACTTCGCTTTTCTTGATCTATATATAATCAAATTTAACTTACTTAATTATCACTCTATTCAATTTAATCCAAATTTCATATTATGGCAATTTTACACTTTTCCCCTAAACTTTAGACTTATTTACAATTTAGTCCCTAGCCCATAAAAATACAAATTCATACAATTAAGTCCACACCCATGCTAGCCGAGTTTTACCTATTCTCATAGTAACCCAAAATTTTCATTAGTTCACACATTTCACCATGAATTTTACTTATTTCTCAATTTAATCCCTAATTGACTATTTTATCAAAAATCACTTAACAAATGTTGTTTATCTAACAACAACCATCCATTTTCTATCATCAAACATCTAAATACACACTATTCATCAATGGTAAAATCCTAAAATTTTAACAAATTTGCAAATTAGTCCCTGGGCTATCTAGATTAAGCTACAATGACTCCAAAAACATAGAAATCATTAAAAATCGAGATCAAAATCACTTACATGCTAAGAAAAAGCTTGCCGAATGCTCAAGCCCTGAAATGGTGTTGTCTTCCTCTATTAATTTCGGTTAGGTGAAGAAGATGGACAACAAATATTGTTTTGTTTTATTTATTTTAGTTTATTATGTTAATTACCTATTTACCCTTACTTATACATTAAAACATACATAAATAATGTCTATAAATGTCCACTAAGATTTAAAATCGTCTAATTACCACTTAAGGACCTCTAATTTAAAGTTCTATAGCTATTAGACACCTGTAACTATTAGAACACCACTTTTTCACTTTATACGATTTAGTCTTTTTTATCAAATTAAGCATTCAAACGATAAAATCTCTTAACGAAATGTAACACCCCAAACCCGGCCCAGACGTTACGGTCGAATCCGGCGTGTCACATTGAAGCGTTACTATAAAATTCATGTTTTATCTAAAAATCTTTATTAGGGTTTGAAGAATGTTTTGTTTTAATTTAAAGTGAACGGAAGCTGTGCACTAGGTAGGAAGCCAGAAAAGAGGAGGTGGGTCTGTTGGACTGCTTAAGTACCAAGATCTTCATGGATCCAATCCTAGACATGCACACATCCATTGCCACACTTTAAGCCTGTTACTGGTCCACAAATAATTAATTAAGTTTAAGTCTACTTAAAATATTCATTTCCTTTGAAAACGTTTACATTGCGAAGCTTTGCTCGGTTATCGTGATATTTTGAAAATAGGAAAATTTTATAAAACACGTTCTAAAGCTAACCAATTTAATAACCCAAAATAAATAAAATAATAAAAAGAGCGGCCTTATTACAACTTAAACCAGAAACAAAATAATCAAAATAATAATTGCGAAACTTAAAAACAAATAGCAATTAATCTTCGTGGCCACTCTGAATCCCGCCCAGCTCCAAGTCCACCAACTAGGGCTTACCTTCAAGGATGGAAGGGAAAGGGGTGAGTTTGGAAAACCCAGTGTGTAAGGAAAACCCATTCAAAGCCCAAGTCAGCTCAAGCCCATTGGGCCTAAGCCCATTCAGATAACAGTATGTATTGGGCCGAAGCCCTTTTCAGAATAAACTAGACCTTAGCCCCATTTTCAGATAACATTATGGCCCAGAGGCCCATTCTAGAACAGATCAGACATATTCGTGTATGCAAGCCCAACCCAACCTATAACCAACCGCTACACTCCACCCGTACCAGCCCTACACTCCATGTGGGGAATAGCTCAACCCACCCAGCCCTACACTCCATAGTTGCAGCATTGCTGCTCAGTTATCAGTAAGTTGAGGCAAAGCCTCTAGTACATGGAAAAGCCACTTTCAGTACTTCCTTCGTCAATAACCCAGTCCCATGCATCAAATAATAATAACATGGCATGAAGTAAATAATAGCAGTCAAACATGCATTCAGGTCAACCTTAACCCTAGGGGTAAATCAGTAATTTTACTCTTGGGGGTAAATCTGTAAATTGTCCACCTATAAAGGTATTTCAGTAATTTATCAGTTTTAAGGGTTTTCATGCATATTCCCACCTTTCACATACTAACAGAAACACTTACCGAGGGTTCTTACCGAATTGGGCCCGTTGGCCCACTATCCCAATTTTGGCCCATAAAGCCCAAAAATATCGAAGGCACAGAAATCATGCACTCTGCAGTCTAAACATTGTAGTTTACCAAAAAAATTAATTGATTTACCTCACGAGCATTCGCACACCCGCAAGTCCACAAAATACCAATTTTTCGGCATTTCGGCTTTTCGGCTTTTGCAGATCTAGACTATGAAAGGGTGTCAGTTACACACCTGTTTGGACGATATGCTGACGAGATCCACACACACGAACTGCCTATAATTGGATTACTAACACGTTAATCTAACTATCAAAAATGAACTACGTATTAACCCACTTACCATAATCGCCCAAAAGCACCTTAGGCATTAGCGATCCTACCTTTGCCGAAATTTGCAACTAGGTTTAGATCCAGTCTTTCCACTTGTCCAAGCCTTCGATCAGCAGCCTCTAGATCACACTATTATCAAAATAAAACAATTATAACATCCCTTAGAGCTACAAGCCCAAACCGATAGTGTAATAGCCCAAAATTGACCCTAGTCGGGAAGTGGTTTCGGGACCACAAAACCGAGTCATAAAAATAATTAATTTCCATATTCTATGCTTATTATGTTTGTACATGAGTATGTGGAAGTTTCATTCTCCAATTTTGCCAATTGCATGAGAAATTATTAAATAGGGATCGATATGAGACATGGTGAAAATATGATAGGCTAATTTAAAATGGTCTATTAATGCATGTTGTGAAAATGATGGGTTTGCATGTCAAATTACCCAAAATTTGAGCTAGTGGTTGGCCATGCTATGGGTGGAAACATGTTGGGAACATGTTGGCCTAGTGAGGTATGTAGGAAAAAAAATAAAATAAGGAGTATGGGTAATAAAGAAAGGAAAAACAAAAAAATGAGTGGTTGTTTCCCCCCCCATTGCCGTGAGCTAAAGAAAGGAAAAGAAAAACTTGTTCATCCTTTTTCATCCTCTTTTGACCGAGAATTCTAAGGGAGGAGGAAGGAGTTCTTGCTTCATGTTTGGTTTGGAAGAGAATTAGGAGGAAGTTTGGCCATGCATGTAACTAGATTGAGGTATGTTTGATATTATTCTTTGAGATTCATGTATATTTTAAGTTGTAAGTTTGAAATCTACCTAGCCATGGTTCAAACTTTGTTAAATGATGGAGATGATATTCGGCCACGCATGTTACATTCTTGGTTGGTATTTTGATGTTTGATGTTGTGGTGATGAGGCATGAAGATGAGTTAAGATTCGGCCTAGGTGGAGTTTGTGTTAATGCCATTGCATGCTAAATATGAAGCTTGTTAATGATGCATGTGATGGTGGATTGATGATTCTTGAATCACTTTTTTTTTTAGCATTTTTGAGTGAGCACATATGTGCATTGGTTGCTAGATGGGGAAGAATCGGCTAGCAAGTTGTGTGCTAAGGCCGAATATAATTTTTGTAGGTTAATGAGTAATGCATGTGCTAAATTGATGGAAAGGGAGAGGATGCTTTACTAGTGTATAAATGATATAAAGATTTTAGAAATTATTTTTGGTTAGGTGTATGTATGATTAGGTATATTCGGCCATATGAGTAAATATATAGATGATGTTAAATTTGATTATGTATAATGGGCCATATAGGGTACACATTGTGATATTAACTTTGATTCTCCATAATTGATCAAGTGGGTGATTAGTAAGGGTGATTGCCGAATATACTAACATACATATGCATGTGTAATTGGATTGTAAATATTTAGCAAGGCAGTTAAACTAGTTGATTTATTGATTAAGCTCAAGGAGTTAAAGGAGGAGAATCGAGCAAAGGCAAAGAAAAGATCATCGAATAGCCGAGTTGGAACCATCTTACCCAACACAAGTAAGTCATTAAGCATATCTTTGGTATTGATTTAAAGGATCGTAATACCTATACCATTGTGTTTAATGAGATGAAATGTATACAAATGTATATGTAAGTAGAGATGAAATTTGTCGAATGTAAAAAGGAAGTGAAGCCTATTGAGTGGCTGGTTTTCGGCACTAAGTGTGCGGGCAATAAGTGTTCACGGTCATGAGATTGGCACTAAGTGTGCGGGTTTAAATTGTACAGCACTAAGTGTGCGAGTTTAAAGTACATGGCACTAAGTGTGCGTGGTTGATTATTAAGCACTATGTGTGCGAACCCAATATATATTTTCTATAAATTATTTACATTAAGGGTGCGACCTTACCGAGTTGATTTTGGACAGCGGAAAAGGTAAGTGTGCGAACTTGAAATGCATGGCACTAAGTGTGTGAGTTTAAAGTGCATGGCACTAAGTGTGCGCGGTTGATTATTAAGCACTATGTGTGCGAACCCAATATATATTTTCTATAAATTATTTACATGAAGGGTGCGACTTTACCGAGTCAACTTTGGACAGCGGAAAAGGTAAGTACCTTGAGTTCATGGCTAATAGGCGCTATGTTTATATTTGGAGTTGAGCTTGGTAAGTTTTGAACCTATGTGACGATTATAGTTGAAGTCACGTACATAAGGTTCATTGTGGAATAGGTGAAAGTTCGTTTAATTGTATGATTATAACAAAAATAAAATGATGTATGAAAGGCCAATGTAGGACTTGGTATGAGATTGAACCATAGGGTTTAAGGAACTATGGTATAGTTTGGTATGGATGGAGTACTTAACCTCATTTCATTGTTTCCTGTTGTGATAATTTTATTAATGGATGGTTGTGGAATGCTTATGGCTTACTGAGTTATATACTCATTCGGTGTTTGCTTGTCACCTATTCTAGGTTTCTTGGACTCATCTCTTTTTGCGTGATCGTGCCGTCGTCGAAGTCATCACACCGGCTAGCAAGTTTTGGTACTTTCTTCTTAGTCGGCTTAGGAGAACATTTCGGCATGTATAGGCTATTATGTTGTGTTTGAACTTTGGTATGTAAACTTTTAGCCATGCGAAAATGGCATAAATGTTCGGTTGGGTTTGGTTTCATAACGTTAGGTCGTAAATCTTGATAATTCGACCTTTTTATGCCATATGTCATGGTTGATTATTTTGGTGTTAAAATTCATGATATGGAAATAGTGTAGTAGGGGGATGTTTGACAATGATTAGCCTTTGGCATGGCTAGTCATGATCATAATTTGTGATATGTATGACGAATTACTAGTTAGATCAAGGAGAAATCACGAAATAGGCATAGTTGCTTTCGTAACAGATGCTGGCAGCAGCAGTGACGTGAGATTGAAAAATCACTAAAATAGTAGGAGTGGAATTAATTGATGAATAAATTATGTACTTGAATCTTGATGAGTCTATTTTCATATAGAAGCAACGAAAAGATCATATGGACAGTATGTTAAGAGATATTCAGGTTCTCGTGAGACAGGGCCAGAACGGTTTCTGGATTCCCTGTTCCGACTTTGGAAATTCATTATAAATTAACCAGAGACAATTAGGAGTCATACAATATATGGATAGATTCCTCTCTGAGTCTAGTTTCTATAGAAACAAACGGCATCAGTATTGAAGCTCTGTGTAGGGAGATATCGAGTCGTAATGCGCAAAGGTCAGTGTAGTCGATCCCTGTAACATGGGAGACTTTGACTAATAAACTGTACTAATTGGCCCAACCAAAAATTCTAGAAAACAATATGTAGATGGGAATATGAGTCTAGTTTCAGGGAAAAATCACGAAACTGATTTTCGAGTTGTGAAACTCAAGATATGATTTTTAAAGCGACTAGTACGCAGATTGGCAGTGTCTGAGAAATATTTTATAAAGGGTTTAAAGTCTGTTAACATCTCGTGTTCGACTCCGGTGTCGTCTCGGGTTCGGGGTGTTACATTTGATTGGTATTAGAGCCATGGTTTAGTCGGTTCTAGGACTACCATAGCACGTATGAGTCTAGCTATACATGCCGAATGTTAATGTTTAACTGTGTGATGACTTCTGACGGTTAAAATTTATGTTTTGATTAGTAAATGGATCCCGATGTAGAGAGAACCTTGGCGGATGACATTGAAAGTGTAGCGGCTGCTCCTGCACAAGGGACACCACCTGTTGAACCTCAGTCATCTGCGAATAATCAAGGTGAGGGGGCTAAACAAGCCTTCTTTACCATGATGAATGAGTGGGTCGCGCAGTATGCCCGAACCAATCCGGCTGTCCAACAATTCCCGAATTTGAATAATCCACCCCCGGAGCCAGTAATGCCATCAGTTACTGATCCTGTGAGGCTGAGTAAGCCACCTCTAGACTTGATTAGGAAGCGCGGGGCTGAGGAGTTCAGGGCCATAGTTACTGATGATGCTGAAAGGGCCGAGTTCTGGCTTGATAACACCATTCGGGTGTTTGATGAACTGTCATGCACACCCGATGAATGTCTAAAGTGTGCTATATCCTTGTTGCGGGACTCAGCCTACTATTGGTGGAGGACCCTGATTTCCATAGTCCCAAACGAACGAGTAACTTGGGACTTCTTTCAGACGGAATTTCGAAAGAAATATATTAGTCAACGGTTCATTGATCAAAGCATAAGGAATTCTTGGAACTCAAGCAAGGCCGTATGACAGTATCTGAATACGAACATGAATTCGTAAGACTCAGTAGGTATGCCCGGGAGTGTGTAGCTGATGAGGTTGCTATGTGCAAAAGATTCGAAGAAGGATTGAATGAAGATTTAAAGCTACTAATGGGTATTTTGGAAATAAAAGAATTCGTAACACTAGTCGAACGAGCCTGCAAGGCGGAAGAACTTGGAAAGGAGAAGAAGAAGTCTGAATTTGAAGCTAGAGACTATCGTAAAAGATCGACGGGTAAAGCTCCGTTCTCAGCCGTAAAGAAGTTCAGGGAGGACACTAATAAGTCGAGGACGACTGCGGGAATTTCCATCAGAGCAAGACCATCGACGGACTCCCGAGCTACTTCGGTAGCTAGTGTGGGCAATAATCGTCTAGAGAAACCTGAATGTCCCCAATGTGGAAGACGACACATAGGTGAATGTTGGGGTAAGTCTATTAACAGGGCCTGTTACGGATGCGGTTCGAAGGACCCCTTCATTAGAGATTGCACGGAGCTTGATGAGAAGAATAAGATTCAAGGTGCAAGACCTAGTGGAGTGACAACTAGAGGTAGACCACCGAGAATTTTAGGAGGTAGGGTGGTAGTCAGAGAGGTCCTCTGATACGGCTGTTCGAGCCGAGAACCGTACTCCTGCTAGAGCATATGCCATTCGCGCACGAGAGGAGGCATCCTCCCCTGACGTCATCACTGGTACCTTCACTCTCTTTGATACTAATGTGATTGCATTGATTGACCCTGGCTCTACTCATTCATATGTATGTGAAACCCTAGCATCCAGTAAGACTCTACCTGTTGAGTCTACTGAGTTCGTAATTCGGGTGTCAAATCCCTTGGGTCGTTACGTGCTTGTCGACAAAGTGTGTAAGAGATGTCCCTAGTAATTCGAGGTTCTTGTTTTCCGGCAGACTTGATGCTTTTGCCGTTTGATGAATTTGATGTTATTCTTGTTTGGATTGGCTGACCGGCATGATGCGGTTGTGAATTGAAAAAGCAAGACTATTGATTTGAGGTGCGCAATAACGAGTAATCCGAGTTGAGTCTACGGATTTGGAGGGTTGCCAGCTGTAATATCAGCAATGTTGGCCAGAAATATGTAAGAAAAGGGTGCGAAGCATACCTTGCGTATGTACTTGATGATAAAGAATTAGAAAAGAAACCCGAATCTGTGTGGGTGGTTTGTGAATACCCGGATGTTTTTCCTGAAGAATTACCGGTTTACCACCTGTTCGGGAGGTAGAGTTTGGTATTGAGCTTGTACCTGGGACGACGCCGATTTCGATAGCTCGTATCGTATGGCACCAACTGAGTTAAAAGAGTTAAATCTCAGTTGCAAGAATTGACGGATAGAGGTTTTGCTCGACCAAGTTTCTCACCTTGGGGTGCACCAGTATTGTTCGTGAAAAGAAGGACGGAACCATGAGGTTGTGCATTGACTATCGTCAACTGAATAAAGTGACGATAAAGAACAAATATCCATTGCCGCGCATCGATGATTTGTTTCGACCAACTGAAGGGAGCCTCAGTGTTCTCAAAAATAGATTTGAGATCGGGCTATTATCAGTTGCGAATTCGAGATTCGGACATACCCAAAACTGCTTTCAGAAAGAGGTACGGTCACTACGAGTTCTTAGTGATGCCGTTTGGGCTCACTAATGCCCCTGCGGTATTTATGGATTTGATGAATCGGATCTTCAGACCATATTTGGATCGGTTCGTAGTTGTGTTCATTGATGACATCTTGGTCTATTCAAGAGATGAGATTGAACATGCTGAACACTTGAGATTAGTGTTGCAAGTTTTGCGGGATAAGAAGTTATATGCTAAGTTCAGTAAGTGTGAGTTCTGGTTAAGAGAGGTTAGCTTCTTGGTCATGTGGTATCCGCATCGGGTATTCGAGTTGACCGAACAAAATCTCAGCCATACTTAACTGGAAACCTCCGAGAAATATTACTGAGGTTCGGAGCTTTTTGGGACTCGCCGGTTATTACCGACGATTTGTCAAAGGTTTTCATGATAGCCACACCAATGACGAAGCTACTTCAAAAGGATGCTAAGTTCGAATGGACAGAGAATGTCAGAAAGCTTCGATCAACTGAAAACTCATTTGACTGAGCTCCAATTTTAGTGCAACCCGAATCAGGCAAAGAGTTTGTCATTTATAGTGACGCATCCCTACTCGGGTTGGGTTGCGTATTGATGCAAGAAGGCGAGTTGTGGCCTATGCGTCGAGACATTGAAGCCACGAAGAAATTATCCAACCCATGATCTCGAACTAGCCGCCATCGTATTCGCTTTGAAAATATGGCGACATTACTTGTTTGGCGAAAAGTGCCATGTATTTTCGAATCACAAAAGTCTCAAATATTTGATGACTCAAAGAGACTTAAATCTGCGACAAAGACATTGGCTTGAGTTGTTGAAAGATTACGAGCTTGTCATTGATTACCACCGGGAAAGGCTAATGTGGTTGCGGACGCCTTAAGCCGGAAATCGCTGTTTGCTTTACGAGCGATGAATGTGCACTTGTCTGTTCTACCCGACAATGTGTTAGTAGCTGAATAAAGGCCAAACCATCATTGATCATCAAATTCGTGAAGCTCAGAAAGTCGACGATGAATTGATTGCAAAACAGGCTGAATGTATTCCGAATATGGAATCGAATTTCAAATTGATGATGACGATGTTTGAGGTTCAGAAGTCGGTTGTGTGTTCCAAGAAATTCAGAACTCATTTCGATGATTCTGAACGAAGCTCATTGTAGCCGAATGTCAATTCACCCGGGGAGTACGAAAATGTACAACGATTTGAAACGACGGTTTTGGTGGCATGGTATGAAACGGGACATCTCCGACTTTGTTTCGAGATGTTTAATATGTCAACAAGTGAAAGCGGAACATCAAGTGCCTTCAGGATTACTTCAGCCGATCATGATACCCGAGTGGAAATGGGATCGAGTCACAATGGACTTTGTGTCCGGACTACCATTGTCAACAAGTAAGAAGGATGCGATTTGGTTGTTGTTGATAGACTGACTAAGTCGGCTCACTTTATCCCCGTGCGTACGGATTTTTCATTGGATAAACTAGCCGAATTGTATGTTTCTCAGATTGTGAGATTACATGGAGTACCTATTTCTATCGTGTCGGATAGAGATCCGAGATTCACCTCGCGATTTTGGAAGAAATTGCAAGAAGCTTTGGTACCAAGCTGCATTTTAGCACCGCTTTTCATCCCCAAACCGATGGTCAATCCGAGCGGATAATTCAGATACTCGAGGATATGCTAAGATGTTGCATCCTTGAGTTTAGTGGTTCATGGGAACGGTATGTACCTTTGATTGAATTCGCTTACAACAATAGTTTCAATCAAGTATTAAGATGGCACCTTACGAGGCTTTACGGTCGTAAGCCGCACCATTTTTTGACCGAGCTGTGAAAGTAAAATTTCGATATTGATAAAGATGCCGACAGAAAGTAAAGGTAATCGTGAAAGTCTAAGGCAGCACAGATGCAGAATGTATCGGACTTGAAACGAAAGGACATGAATTCAGGGGAATAAGTGTTCTAATTCGCCTTGAAAAAGACTCAGTTTGGCCGTAAGGCATGACCCGAGTCATGAGCGTACGAAATCTCCGAACGATTGGTCCGGTTGCGTTAGAGATTTGCCCCTACTTGAAGATTCACGACGTCTTCATGTTTCGATGCTTGACGCTATCGATCTGATCCATCGCATATAATTACCCTCAAGAGGTTGAAATTCAAGCCGATTATGAGTATGAAGAAGAACCATACGTATCCTAGCTCGTGAAGTGAAGAGTCGAAACAAAAGGTTCGTTAGTGAGTGTTATGGCTCAAACATGGAATGAGAACTACTTGGAAACCGAGAGCTCGATGAAAGAACATACCCAAACCATTTAACGGTAAGATTTTGGGGATCGAAATCTTAAGTGGGGAGTTTAACAACCCAAAATGACCCTAGTCGGGAAGCTGGTTCGGGACCACAAAA